>NW_027021351.1:2345000-2645000 GCF_036884655.1 Musa acuminata AAA Group | reverse complement strand
TTTGGTAATTATATATATATATATATATATATATATATATATATATATATATATATATATATATATATATATATATATATATATATATATCAAAATCCATTAGTTATTTAACATATTTAAGTTATTAATAAATATAATACATCTCCAGGTCAACAAAAATGATCAGTACACCTGCTTAAAGTTTCTGTGTTATGCTATTTAGTAAACTAGAGTGCTTTTGTCTCCTTTAGAAAAATCATTTCTTGTTTCATGAGACACTTTTGAAGATAACTAATTATTTTAAGTCATGAATGTTAAATATTTTAAGGGAATATTTAGTTAATAATAGTTATATTGATATTAGAAGCATAATGAGGAGGATGCATGAAATTTTGTAAAGATTACTAAAATGAAAAGTTATGGTACCTGCAACATGTTTATTTAACCGGAGGGGGAGGTTTAAATGGATACTGATTATTAGTTATGCAGCTCTTTTTTAACTTCTACATACTACTGAGGTTAGAAGGCAAAATTTTTGAATATATATACTAGCGGCCATGATTATTGTGATACTGTTGCTTATGGAATGTATACAACAGGAACACTAATGTGGTAACTGGTAAGTTGGGGATATTAGTAGTTGAGATCAGTTTGAGGGGGAATTACAGATGTTCTACTTGTGGTTTGTTAAGATTTTACCTTGCCCACCCATGTCTTTGAAATTGACAAATGACCTGCTCGTACATCACTCAGTTAGCCACATGGCCTTCCCATTCTTCATCTCTTTTTTAAAATTAATATTGTGATTAAAAGTCCTTACTAGTTAATTTGATCTTATGTCGCGGTACTAATGATAATGTAAAAAATAGTTGTATGAATAGATGAATTATATTCATCGATAGTTTGCCATCTTGGTGTTGATAGTGATAATATGAGATGACCTAATTAAGGCACAAATGGATCTTATTATCCAAATAAGCAAGTTTCGTCATACCATGATATACTATTCAATATGGGTGGTACGTACTAGTCCAATAGGGAATTGGTATGGGCAATACATACCCCATGTGTTAATACATCGGTATGGTATGATACGTATTAGTAAGGCGAACCATGCAAATAAGCACCACATATGTGTCACAAATGTTATGGTTTTATTATCATATGTATACTTTACCTTCTTGAAGTTATCGGGCTGCTTATTTGATGATTTTGTCATTTAGGAGAACTTTGCTATACGAGTTACTTTACTAATAAAATTAGTTCATAAACTGTTATATTCTTTGGAGTCCATAATGCTTGAGATTAATTGGTAATTGCAGCCAATGGATAACATCCATATAGATCCAGCAGTTCTAGCCTCCTTGCCTCCATCAATGCAATTGGATCTTCTAGTTCAGGTATATGATATTTGATATAATTATTAGATCTTTTGAGTGAACGAATTTTGTTTAGACCAGTTTTTAGTATTTCCTCCAATTTGAGGATATCCTTTTGTTTATGTAGATGAGGGAGAGCATCATGGCCGAGAACAGGCAGAAATATCAGAAAATTAAAAAGGTACGGAACTCTTAAAAGATTTTTTTTTTAAATGAATCTTTTGTTGCCTAATATTCATGTTTTATGTTACCACTTAGCTTGTGAATTCTATTTTTTGTAAAATTGTTATATTATTAACTATATATTTAACTCTCTTTGATGCAATGAATTTCTTTTAATATGGTTGTTTAGAAAATTAAAATTAGTTGCTCAAAATGCAATATGCCCTTTGATCTCTTTAAGGGTCTTTTCTGAACTTGAGTATCTCATGAGTACTGTTTAAATTACATGTGCCAAGTTTTTATGCACTTGAGTGTGATTCTTTTTTGTCTAATAGTAACTACAATGCTCATGAAATTTGCAACCCTGTTGGTTAGCTTTACAAGAACAATTGGAAAAAGTTACATAAGAATATATTATGAAGGAAAATTGAAGAAAGGAGCATTTTCTGTCCCTTCTTTTCCCTAGAAACCTTTCTGAAACTAGTGTCTATTAGTTATCAGACATCCTGAAAGAGCAATTAGTGGTGGCAGAAGATGGCTGAAGCTCAAATGTTAACCATATTTCCAGTCATAGGCTGAAACCAATGTAGCTTCTTTGAAGCTTAAAATTAAGTTCTGAGAATTTTTCAATTTAACATGTCTCTTCGTCAACCCTTTTTTTGTAAACATACTAAAATATTATGATGTATTATTGTACTCATCCTATTCTTTCGTTTCGGTTCTTGATATATTAAATTCTGTTTGTTTCTAATATGCCTGAGGAGGTGCTTGCAAAAGTATGGTTTTGGTTTATGCTTTTCTTTTTTATAATTTAATTTTGATTCCACTATCAAGGTGCAACAGCTGCCTTTTCATTGTTTAGCAGTTTTTGTAGAAGATCAAAAGTTTAGTCATTACACTCAGAGAAGATTTTGTTTCACACATGTTCTATCATATTTTGATACTTATCGTCCCTTACTGATAAACTATATTTCACACCGTATATATTCCAATGATGTTTATTGTGCCCCTTTCAATAAATTGTATGTTAGCCATCAGGAACTATTTGATCCATTATATGTTTGAATTTGTTAGGATCCTAGTGATAAAAACACTCATATTTTTCATAATCTTAATAGCAACACATAATCCCTATTCAATTTCTTCTTTTTCCTCTTCGTTTCCACCTCTTTACAACACATTTTCTCTGTTTTGTGCCGTATATAATTTTCTATTTTAACAACTCTGATTAATGCGGGGAGGTGTGCTTTTTAATTATCATAATGAATGATGTTTATTGAATTTAAGTCGAGGGTATTTCATGAGGCTTGGGTTAATGTAACTCAGCAATTTTAACAACAGGGATTACATTTGATTAGATAAGGAAAAACATAGGTAGGATGAATTATCATTAAGAGAGTGTATGAATTATAATATTGAGAAAACATAGGATGCAAAATGATTCTCTTGTTATCTATGTTGACTGCAGTCTCTGCACAAATATTTGACAGTGTCATGTCTGTTTAATTTTCATAAATTAATATTTTTGGTGCATAAGTTTTTGCTTTTTCTTTTTGGGTAACCAGATGATTAAGTTTTTGCTATGTGTGCTTAGCAACTTTTTTTATTTTCAGGCCCCTACTAAATTCTCTGAGCTACAAATACAATCATATCTTAAAACTATCGCTTTTAGGCGGGAGATAGATGAAGTGCAGAAATGTGCTGCTGGTAGAGGTATAGCTGGTGTGCAAACGTCAAGGATTGCTTCTGAAGCCAATAGAGAGTTCATATTTTCATCATCATTTACTGGTGATAAACAGTAAGACCTGGTTTTGTGTTGCCTCTCTCAATTCTTTTCATGTTGCAAAATTATGACAAATATGATTTATAGATTTATTAGATGCAGGTTTTTGACAAAGCATGCAAAGTTGTTTATATTTCCCTTAATGGTACATCATTTTAATTCTAGGAGTATTTATTTACGTCTTGATCATGATGCTTAGTGTGCTAACTAGCATTTCATAGGTGGTAAAACAGTTCATTCTCTATTTGAGGTCACTTTTCTACTATTGGTGCTCTTTGTTAGGGTTCTTGCATCAAGAGGAGTTGCGAACAGTGGAAATGGGGATCATTATTCATTGGCAAAGCAAAGCACTTCAGATTCAGCAAAATGCAGCTTGCTTATTAATCAGCCTAAATTGGTTAAAGAGGTTTCTGGTAGTAAGCATGTAAAGGATTTTGGACCTGATGTTGAGACATATTGTGATGAGAATGGTCGTGTTCGAGTTAGCAGAGTTAAAGGATTAGGAATTTGCATGACTCGAGATTTACAGAGGAATTTGGATCTGATGGAAAAGTATGAGCAGGAGAAAAGAAGGGGAGATAACTCCTCAGATCAGGTGGCTTCCCACACCAAAAAAGTTGTTGATGTCTCCGAAGGTCTTTCTGGAAATAATCATTCCCCAAGTGTTACAAGTAATGAAGGAAAAGGTGAAACATTTAGTGAGAAAAGTAGTTCACTCCCACTTGACAGAAGAGGTTACATGGATGAACTTACTATTCATGGTAGTGAAAATGCAATCGAGATTTCCTTCTCGGAGGATGACAGCGGGATGAAAGCTACAGATGTTGATAATATATTCATGCAATTGGTTTCTGGAGGCCAAACAGCCAATTTACCATTGGAATGTGTTCATTCAGATAAGAGCACAAATGATTCTGAATCTGATTGCAGTTGGGAGGAAGGTCTAGTTAAGGAAATTTCTGAAATTCCAAATGGTTTTGCTGATATAACTGCAAGTCCAAAAAGTGACTTGAAGAAAAACCAATCGTCTTTAGCTGAGAGCAGCTATGAAGTAGCTGATGTGGATTGGGAGGAAGGGGTGTGTCAGAATCCTGATACAAGTTCTCAATTTCTAGATAAACCTGTAAAAGATGTTTCAAGAGGAACGCTTGAGGAAGAAGCTGATATACAAGAAGCAATAAGGAGAAGCCTCGAAGATTTTAAGGAACAAAACTCTTCAACCAATTCTTCAGCAGTTACAGAATTAGTGAGATCAGTGAAAGATCAAATCTCTGATGGGGTTATTTTGCACAAACTGGTGACAAATACTTGTGTTCATTTAGATAATGATGCTGAGGAAAGTCCATCATGTAATGATGGACAGCTGGATAATCGCTGCAAAGAGGATGATTTGCAGAACCCTGATTCTTCAAAGAATAATCTTGATTCAAATAATTTATCTGGTTTAGATTTCGATGGAGAATCATCTTTGATAAGTAGTAGAGAAGATGAACAGATTGTAATGACCTCACAAAGAGGCAACATTCCACCTGGCAAACCTTCTGATGATCACCCAAGTTGGTTGGAACAATCTCTTGATGCTAGTTATGAAGTCCAAATTAAATCTTGTTCAAGAATGTCCACGGAGGAATTGTGTGAGATCAGGCCTGATACTAGCACTAATATTACAGATGATGGATCTAAAGTTGTTGGTTCCTCGAATCATGACAGTCGCCATATATCCAGATCAAGTGTATCTCCTGAAAGAGGATATAATAATTCGTTGTCAGGAAATAGCTCCTTGATGGAAGAAATTATAGACACTGGTATGAAATCACAGCAGAATATTGCTGAGAAAGATAACGTTATATCTGATCATATTGGATACAGTTCACAGATCTTAAACAATCAAATGGAAGTATCAGAAGCTAGTTTGGACAAAGAAATCTCTCTCCTTAGACAAGAACGAGTGAACCTTGGAAATGAGCAGAGGATGCTTGAGCGAGATGCTGAATCTGTGAACAATGAGATGTTTGCTGAGTGTCAGGTGCTCTTCAGGCCTTTCTGGTATTTTAGGAGAAAAAGTTTAAGAATCTAACCTATATAGTTTCTGTATTCTCTGCGAGTTTATGTAATTTTATGCTTAAAATATCATCCTTAGAATATTATACTTGTTTACCCGCATAACTGATAACATTTACTAAAATTAGAGATTAAAGGACCCTTCAATTATCGTGTTCTTCACGTTTCTATTAGGAGCTTCTTCCCTCACCTTGATAGTTTCATAGGCATAAAGCTACAGTTTTGGTACATCAATACTATACACTTGGCAAAAGGTGTATTTTAATTGTTATCTGCTCAATCCTGAACTATGATGCAAGCAATGTTAACGCACACATGCAGCTCCTCATTATTGTTCTGAAAAATTGCAGGAACTGCTTCAAATGTTTGGTTTGCCTTATATTATTGCACCTACAGAAGCAGAAGCTCAGTGTGCTTATATGGAAATGACAAACCTTGTTGATGGTGTTGTAACTGATGATTCCGATGTCTTCTTGTTTGGAGCTCGAAGTGTCTACAAGAACATATTCGATGACCGGAAATATGTTGAGACATACTTCGTGAAGGTGTCTGTTCCTTTAACTTATCAATCAATAGCTTGTAGTTTACATATTTGAAGTAAATTTATACCTCTAAATTCTAATTATCTCAAAAGCTTTGGTTCCACTTCGTCTATACAACATATTCAGCAGAATTTTGAGGGCTAATATGCTGGGCACAGACTGGAGCAGAAAGTTCCATGTTGTACTGTATTGTACCCAGCCTGTGCCAACATGCTTCAGCAACACATCGTCATAGAAGTACCTTTGCATTTTAGTCCTCTATTGGCAGGGAACATACACTTGAATTCTTAGCTAATTAATTATTCATGGTGTTTGCCTTTGTCATTAGCAAGTTATGCTGCTTTTGGTAGATTGTAGCAGGGTCTGCCGTACCGAACCGTACCGCCCGGTACGGGCGGTATGTACCGGTCCGACAGATTGTCGGTACGCGGACCGTCTGTTACCGGTCCGAGTGCACTGTAGCAGTGCTACAGTACTCGGCACACCTGGGTGTACCGCTCGGTATACCGTACCATACCGGTACCGAGCCCAGGTCGAAATATCGGTACGGTACAGTATTGCGAACCTTGGATTGTAGAGCCAGTTCTATTTGATGTTTGGTGCATAAAACACATTCTTGTATAGTTGTAGTTATGCTCAAATAGAAGAATGCTTGATTACATCCCATAGGTTTGTGATTTTACAAATCCTTCTTTCTCTTATCTCAGGATATTGAGTGCGAGCTTGGCTTGGATCGAGACAAACTAATCCGAATGGCATTGCTTCTTGGAAGTGATTACACTGAAGGGGTTAGGTAAGTTGCAATGATTCCTTCCGTAGGCTTGCACATGCATTTGATATATTAATATAATAACATATTAAATATTTAGTGAATATTGCAATGAATGTTCTCTATGTCTATGATACTTAAGCATTATTTAAGGCTATATAATTTTTACCATAAAGGAAAGGTCAACAAATTCTAATGACAACTGAAGAAATTTTGTTAATTCTACTCTAGCTATGATGAAGGGTTTTCCTAAGTTCGTACTTTGTGAATGAATGAGTGGATTTATACGCTATGATGTAATTTTTTTGAATATTTACTTTGTGGAAGATGGCTATTCTCGTTAATAAAGTAAATGAACTAAAACTTACCTATATCAAATAAATTAAACTATTAAATATAGTATGTGGATATTTACATTTCTTAAGCAGTTTAGGTTGGCTACCCACTATGAACCTTTATAACTCCAAAATGTCCCTATATATTCTTATTATTATATGTAACCTAAAAATATTTCAATGCTTAATAGTTGTTTTAACAATTGAACCTAATTTCCTTTTTTATGTGATTATTATATTTGAAAGCTCTATGACCAATATGTGGACGTTTCTTTACTTTTGCTTTGTATTTCTAGGTAAAGGGAGTGAATTGGTCAAGTTTGTAAATTAAAACAGGCTTCAGAGAATTGTTATTGATTTTTGAGGCTGAATGTATGAATCAAGTGATTACGTCTCTTCATGCAATTGTTTTTAAGCATTTCTCATTTCTTCCTAAAAATTGATCATTTGAGCACCACTTATTTATCATTTAATTATGCATGGATGAAATGCTTTGGAATTTTCACTTTTAGTCCATTTTTTAGGCTCGTAAGTCATAATTTGACATTTATATATCTTTCGATCTTACAATATCAAACAGGCTCCTAATAACCTATTGTGTTTGCTTGACTAAAGGTTAATTATATATGGTGAGTTTGAATTCTGGTACAATGGTTTTGGGGATGATCCGGTATCAGAGGTTCAAAACCACCAATTACTTAGTAAAAACTTAAATGCTTTCTGCAAATCCACATATTTCTGGATTACATGGACACAAAAGTATTGCCTTCTATGAATCTTATTCCAAAAAAGTGATGGTACCTTTGAACCGGGTTTGATACATCATATAAAACAACTTGAAGGAATCAACAGAGTAAAATGAGATTGCCAAACTGTGCTTATGGAGAATAAGTAAATGTTATGATTAACTTTCTGCAACCTAACCAGTACAACAATTTTGATGAACCATCAAGTGCATGAGTTCATTAAGCATAGACATGCAAAACATGCCTTTACATCATGCTTGACACAGGCTTGATTTGTATGAGGGGGAGGATAGGGTAAAGAGATATTCACAAGCTTCAGTACTTTCACTTGAAGAATGCCATTTGTATGGAAGTAGGACACCCATCCAGTCATGTTTTTAAATTTACTTAGTGTGATTAGGTTCAATAGGTTCTGATTTTATACCAAAACTTTGATTGGTTTTTTAATCAGATACAGATGGGTAGGGTGCTATATGTACTTACTATTCAAAATTAAAGTTACAGAAAAATGGTGATCGTTGAATGGTTCTGGCAATGGTTCATGTTGTATTGTGCTGGCTGGCACAATTAGCTTAATGCTTGAACAGGAAAGCAAAAAAAGAAAAAAGAAAAGAAGAATAAACATCCATCAGGGGTTTGCTTTTGATGCAGGTTAAACCTTAAGCCATTGAGAGGAAGTGTGAGAGGTAGGCATCACTTGCAATCTCTTGACTCGGAAGTTACCTTGTGGCAAAGTGCAAAACACAAAAAAAAAAGCCATTAGGCAAAATGTGACTATAGAGCACAAGCACAAGCATGCGTAGGTAATTCTGAATTGGGATAATTTAAAATGTGGTATCTATAGTTGGTTTGGTTTGCTTTTGTTCGGGATAAACTTGCATTATATAGTGGAAGGGCAACTTCAAACATTCTTTGGGAAAACCTTATCCCATTTGTTGTTGCATATATACATCTAATGTTGGCAAGGGAAATGTTGCCTATATTGTCGAAACCATTTAACACTCAAAATATTTTCTCAGTATGTTAGTTGGGAAAGAAAATTGATGGCTACATGATCTTATTACTGGTTTTCAGTTCTTTTCCTAGAAGAATCTTGAAGGGACACAATACCTGAAGAAAATAAAGGAACATCTGGAAGGACCTTTGATCTACAGAATCAGTTTCAGAGAAATTAACAAAATGATTAGTGAACAAGTAAAAGAACAAGTCAGCTGCTTATTTTTTTCTTATATTGTCTGAATTGTACAACGAGTTTGAAGTTATATTATGGAATGGTTGTGGAATTATGGGATCAGAGGTTGTAAATGATTTTGTCGTCAGTTAAAAGAACTTTCTATTGGCAATATACTCATCTGCTTTCTTGCATCCATCCTCTTTTTAATCAATTGTCCTATGCTATTCTGAAGTCCTAGACTATTAGGTTGGACCTTTATAACTGTACCATTAAACAAGGAAGGTTACATCAAATACAATTGTTTCAAAGTAGCTAGTTCCCTTAATTCTTCTTTACTTTATTTTACGATGATAACCTAACAACATGGAGTCAATTAAGGAATTTTATATGTTCCTTTGGTGCACAAGCAATTATGATTCTTAGGGCAACGTTGGATGAACTAATTGTTCATGTGAAAGACACATGGACAACTGGTAGTTCTCGTTAAGCACATGTAATGCATGTTGATTATAGGTGAATCATAATGATGAGACTTAGTGTTGCTTGTCGAATTTAGTTGGCTTTGATTATAAGCAAGATTCGTTGTACCACAGTGTACAACTCGATATAGGCGGTATGTACCAGTCCGATAGGGGACTGGTTTAGGTGGTACATCAGTACGTCCTCATGTACCAGTTGTTGGTACGTTCGGTATGGTTCGATATAACTTGGTATGTATGGTACTGATAGTTGGTCGGTACACCGGTATGGATTGGTAAGGCAAACCATGATTATAAGATCAGAGTTTTTAGGTGTTTTATCAAGTGTATCCCGAAACTGACTTTTATACCAGAAATTTCTGTAAGACAAACATAAGATGTATTGTATATGATCTGAAACAATGGGCAAACTTTATAAGATGTCATGATTTGAAACTTTGTTCTTCTATACTACGTTCTATTTATTAATTTTGTCTTTCAAATTAAAGAGTATCTGGGGTATACCTGGGTTCTAATCTCGAATGAAAATTGCTTCATGGCATATAATACATCGCCAAGAGCAGATTATAAAGTATCCAAACTTGGGAGGTGCAAAAATGTAAAAATAGGACTGATGAACACTGAAAAGGAAACTGTGCTAATTTATTTTCAGCTCTTTAGTTTTTGAACTGTTGTCAACACTTAGTAGGACCTAGTGGACATAAATAAATTCTTAAAGCTAATCTTACATATGCGCTTCAGGTTTACCCTTAAATAATCTCTTGTTGCATCAAAGATAGGGAAAAGCAAATTAGTTTCTAGAACTAAATCTTACTTAACATATCTGCTTTATTGAGGTGGTGTGCGCTTTCCTTTTCTAATAGTTGAGATGAGAATCCACTTAGAAGATTGTTTGCTATATTATCTATCTGACACAATTCAATTGATTTGTGAATCTGTCCCTTGAGTTCTAACCCATCTTGTGAATATGCCCAGATGAATTGTGAATAGAATGATGTGTGTGGTTTGATAAGTATGAATTGTTGGTTATGCATATTTTTAGCTGTAATTGGTAAATATTAATTGTATTCTGCTTTCTGTTGGAATCAATGGAATCAAATTTCTTATGGATCTTTGACAGTTCTACGTCTCTGGAGATTATTGGATTATCTTTAGATAGTTTTTGAGGATTAATACGTTGCTTTATCAAGTTAACTGGAAATGTAGAATTGCTGTGTATTTGTAGATCTAAATCATTTAATCTTTCTAGTGCAGTGGGATTGGAATTGTTAATGCAATTGAAGTTATACATGCATTTCCCGAGGAAGATGGCCTCCAGAAATTTAGACAATGGGTTGAGTCCCCAGATCCAGCTATATTAGGAAAACTTGTTACTGGTAGCCATTCAAACAGATCATTGAAAGAAAACAATAATGGTGCTGATGCAATAAAAAGAAGTTCTCAGGGAGATGCATCTGAAGAGTCTGTTTCAAGGGGTCATGATGATGAAAAACCTACTGGCAATGAGGCAATTAAAGACATCTTCATTGATAAGCATGTGAGCTTCAATCCTCCTATGGTTGCCCTGATATTTTTATCAGTTATATTTTATCTCTGAAGTAAATGTTCAGTTTTAGGTTCTTAAATATCTTACATTGAAATGCAGAGAAATGTGAGCAAGAATTGGCATATCTCTCCATCTTTTCCTAGTGAAATGGTCATTAGTGCATACACTTCACCACAAGTTGATGAATCAACAGAGCCTTTCATGTGGGGAAAGCCAGATTTGCCTTTACTTCGCAAGTGAGTTACTGCAAAATTTGATTATAATGATCAAATTATTGTAACAATTTATTCATAATTACCAACATTGATCCTAAATTTAGCTTGTTTTAAGAAGTAGGAAGACAAACACTGGTAGATATCTGTAACCGGGTATAGCCCAAAATTTAGTTTCTTTTTTCTGACATCTTGTGGAGTTAGTTAGACATTGAAATTCAGCTTTGCCATAAAGATAAAGATAAAAAAAAAATCTAATTGGCATGCTAGAGTTTCTCATTGATTCACTTGCCACGGGGGTATAAGTTGTACTTTCTACTTTCTTAAGTATTGTGCTTGACATTGGCACCTAAAGATAAAGATTCAGAAAGGTAAATTCCTTGCACTGTAAAATTGATTCCACACATACTGTGACAAGGAATTTAATTTTGGATGTACCAATTGGTTTGAATTGGTGTTTACCAGCCTGATCAAGGAGTGGTACAGGACCATATAGATTGGTACCAATTGGTATTTATTGTTTGATTTTTTTTTTTCTGCCAATACAGGATGACACAAGTCAGTTTCTTGCCTAGTTTGTTGATACCATACTGGTCTTACTAGTTACTGTAGCCAATAACCTAGTTTACAGATACCATACTGGTCCTACTAGTTACTGAAGCCAATAAGGTACCATGACTTCAATTCATGTAATGTGAAGTTGTAGGTTTGGAAATGTTATTTTTATGTAGTAGGAGCGTTAAACGATTTGTTTTAAGAATCTTTTCAATATAGTTGTGTCTACAATGTAACCTTGTGTATTTTTATATTGAATTCTGATAAGATGGTGCCTTAGTTCGTAAGATTGCTAGCAATTGCTCTAGAAGCCTGTCTGAATTGCAGTAGAAGTGCAGCAAATAGTATTCAGGAGTAAATCTGGGGCACTTTGACAGAGAGTGGTACTAAAGATAGAGTGGGAAATTGATAAGAGTTTCAATTGATATGTAACTTCAATAACTTTCTCATTGTCATATTCTTAATTGGCTCATTGTTTGAGGCAAATATTAGGAAATTACAATAGCTTCCTAAGGAGGAGAATGTATTCAATAGTTCATTTACATATATTTGTTTGGTTTAGGTATTATTCCTAGGTTAGTGAGCTTGTGACATCAACTATAGATAGCAACCAATAATGTTATCATGTACTTTGTCAGAGTTTGGCCATGTGCAATTCTTGCGCTGGCATTTTACTGCAGCATGCTATATGGTTTACTTGAAAATGCATGGTATAAACCAAGTACTGTGGTTTTGAGTACCAGACCTGTTTTAGTGATCTGGTCAGACTGGTTGATATTGGTGTACAGACACATCGTATATCGGTTCATAATGGTGTTTTAAAGATGAAGAAGGAGAAGAGGATGGAAGACAAAGAGAAGGTGGAGGAAGAAAAATGAGAAGGAAGAGAAATGAAGAAGAGAAGACGGAGGAAGGGTAGGAAGGAGTAAGAGGAGGGAAGAAGGGGAGGTTGTGGAAGAAGAGGAAGGAAGAAGGGTAGAATGTGGAGGAAGAGGAGGAAGAAGAAGGTAGGAGAGGAAGCGGTGGAGGAGGAGAAGAGGAGGGAGTTCACCTGGGAGATAAATGACGACGAATGGCAGCGGCACGGTGGCAGTTGTCACAAGAGTAGGGCAGCAACGAGAAGAGGGATTCTGTTCATGAGCCGTAATCGCTGTTTGAAGGGTTTTTTTTATGAGTTGGATCGGACAGCCTGAAATGGGGGTGGACTGCATACAGGTCCATGCATAGACCGGTACATACCATTTCAGGTGGTACAACGGTCCTTGGTACGAACAAATTGTTGTTGCGTCGTCTATGTTAACTACGTTCTTCAAGGACTGGCATGGATTGGCTGGAATTATCTAAGTGAAACATGAGTGCTTGTGCTTAATCCCATATGCACAGTTCGGCTGCAACAACTGGCATGGCAATCCATCTTAATAGGAAACCAGTGTTAGTTTTAGATAGGTGTTTGTCAGAAATAAAAGAAGATGATATAATTATCTTATATAGTATTGCTAATTTCAAATGATGTTGGCAGTGCTAGAGAAAAAAAAGGATTTAAGTTTTAGGTGAAACACAACATTTTGCCTGAAACATGTTCCGTTGAGGAAACAAAAAACTGAACCCCTATTTTGAGTTTCTGCGCCAATGAAAGAACTGGATCAAACTGGTAAATTCATACTTTAAAAGGAGGCAACATTTTTCTTTATGGTTCTGGGGTTGCACACTTGAATGCACTTTGGCTGTGTTGCAAGGGTAGAATCAGCTGCTGCTCTGAATTTATCAGGGGCCGGGGTCATGCAGGGGATAAAGAATGGTTGCTACCTGTATTTACCACACATGATCTTCAAAAGGATGTCAAAGAGGAAGTTTTATCATGGAAAGTAGGATGTGGGCTTAGAAGATTATTATTTTGTTTCTTTGCTTCCAAATGCTTGAGGAGGTGACTGGCAATAGTCTCCATTCTTTTGGTGAGTTACAAATGGTGATGAATGGAAGTGAGTTTTCTGGTGGAAGGTAGTGGATGAGGCAAGAATTTTCTTTGTTGGAATAAGTTTCAGATTGATGTATCACATGAGGATGAGATGCTCCTGGTATACATGGCGTGGTAGAAGAGATGGCGGTATGAGGCAACTTCCTAGAGGCTAATATCTCTTCAGCCTGAATCTTGTTTGAATAAGGCCAACTACATGAAACTTTTGAACTTGGTAGGTGGTCTGGCTTTTTAAAGTACGCACAGACATTGGAAAGGAGAGAGTATCTACAAAAATACTACCCTTCAGTTTTATCATGATAATCTAGGGATTTAGTTTAAAGTAGAAGCGTGGGCTGCCTCCTTTTACAGAAGCAGATGATATACGAGTGTAGACAGACCGAGTTTCTAAAACTGATTCATTGAGATGATTTCACTCTCTCTAAACTATGCAACCCTAATCACTGGGGAGTGTAGCGATCGGGGAATCAGTTGTCAGAGAGGTATAGCTGCACCAAATTGTTTAGATTGTTACTGTACTAAGGAAGCTGTTTTGGTGTTTGAGACTAATGAACAAGAATTTGTATTGGGGAAAAGGCAGAAGAAAGGAGAAAAGGGAAATGAAAACAGATATCCAAGCTGAAAAATCCCATAGCTAAAGGTGGAGGATGAATTTCAATCAAGTCCATGTTGACTTTGCTTTCCAAATATATGCTGTCTTTCTTCTTCTAAAACTTCCAAGTTTTCTATATCATTGATGTTGATATGTTAGAAACGTTGAGAATAGCTAATATCAACAATTATATGTGATTTTAACAACATTGTAAGATAAGTATTAAGGCTACTAGATTATATCCTACTTACACTAAAGCATTTGTTCCTTTTGCCTCAAAAATTTTTTTTTATATTTATCCCACTCACCTTTGTAAATGTCTGTAGGTTGTGTTGGGAAAAGTTTGGATGGACTACCCAGAAAGCTGATGAATTACTTGTACCTGTCTTAAAGGAGTACAACAAACATGAGGTTTATATTCAGTACTTACCTTCATCTTGTGGAACAGTTATAGTTGAATCACCTTTAAATTATTGTTTTGTTCTAGTTTTGGTGTGTATGATTTAATTCAAGTTATAATTTTTCAGCTCGCCTGCCTTAGCTTCTTAGCTGAAAACTTTCTTCTTTCTTTGCCTTTTTGTTTTCAGTTACTTTTCACAATTGTCATTTCTCATAAGCAATGTTGTCGTTGCAAATATTATTTGTTTTTTTTCTACTTGATTATGATAAATTTGCTTAGTTTCATCACATCATCCTCAGATATTTGACAGATAATTTGTATTTACCTTTCTCATTTAGTTGTTTCTGATTTAAGGCATGCCTCCTAATGATTGTTGCCATATGTTCCATTTTATCTACTTAAGAAGTTGGGCTGAACTCAGAAGTTCTTAATCCCACTTTCATTCTATTGTTCTTGATACAGACGCAGCTGCGGTTGGAGGCCTTTTATACATTCAATGAGAGGTTTGCAAAAGTACGTAGTCAACGAATTAAGAAGGCTTTGAAAGGAATTACAGGCACTTTGTCATCTGATTTGACTGATGAACTTGTCAAAGAAGGGCCCAGTTCTAGGAAAAAGCGATGCATAGGACTCTCTACAGGAGAGGAATATAAACCTGAGAACTCTACTGGTGGCAACTCTAAAAGGGGTAAGAAAGTTATGAGACAATCGAGAGGGCAGAAGACTGAGAAAGAATTTATTTATTCAGAGGATCTGGCTGGAGACTCACATGTACTGGAAAAAGATGATATAGATGATACTAGTGTTCTGAGTCTGAATAGGACAGTTAAAGGGAGAAGGGGAAGGGGAAGGGGAAGGGGAAGGGGAAGGGGAAGGGGAAGAGGAGCAAGAGGAAGGGGAAAGGGAAAGGGCAGAGGTAGAAGCAGTCCAATAAAGGCAGACTCTGATTCTACTGATGATGGCGATGATTATAATGCCAATGTTCAATTGGAAAATCACTCCAAGGTGCCTGAAGTTCTGCCAAAGTTGCACAGAGTAAGTTTGCTCGTGTCGTATCCATGATATTGCAATGCTGATGCACTCATCTCTTTAGATTATTGGTTGTGTTTCCTATTTTTTGTTGTTAAATTCCAGAGTTTTTCTGTTTTAAATACATCCTGAAATAAGACTGCCATCACTCAGCTAGTTTGATGGTAGTTTTATCGTTGTTTTTAAACTTGCTTCAATACTCTTAAGCAGGGTTTAACTTGCAGTATGGTTATACCATAACCTCACTACATGAATAAAATAATTTAAAATTGCTTAACATGTCGATGTTGGTGGTACACCATTATATGGGTGTATGATCAAACTGGTACGATATGGTCATTACACCTCAATATTTTTAACCTGGCTCTTTAGTTTATATATATGCATATACATTTATATTAACATAACTTTTGTCATTAGCATCTTTTGACTTTTCTTTTTGTAACATATCTAATTTGTTTCCATGAACTTACAATTATCCAGTCGATGAGGCCGTTGAAGCAAGTACAATATGCAGAAGAAGATTTTGAAGTTGATGAAAGTAATGGAACACTGAACCCGAGCGGTAGCAAGTTGCTAGGAGTTGCGACAGAGCAGGAACCAATTGAGAATGACAATAGGAGTAGAGTTGGAGATTTATCTGATGTTGACAAAGGAGCACATACATTTTCCAAGGATAGCTCTTCCGGAGAGTACCTTTTCTCAGGAGGTGGATTCTGTCTGGATGATAATGATCTACAAGGTGATGCGATCCAGCTGGCTGCCAGTCCAATTCAGGGTTCAGCAGAGATGGATCGTGAAGATAGAGATGGCTGCAAACAACATGCTCTGGAGGATGACACATCTCGAGGCTATCTTTTCAGTGGAGGTGGGTTTTGCATGGACGAAAGTGATGAACAAGTTGATGCAACTCGACCAACTTCAAGTCAAATTGAGAATTCAAGGCCCTCGAGGGTAACCTCTGACATCTCTGACGATCCTCAAAAATTTTCGGGCCATTCTGTGCCTGACGATATGAAGAAAACATCAGAACCTCTTCAAGATAGTTCATTGCTGGTTGAAAATATTACTTCTTTTCAGGATGGTCAAAGCAACCTTGGCTTGAGTGCTATGTCTTCACTAAGACGGAAGCGGAGGAAAACATAACATTCTGCCCAAGAGGATCATCCATAAGAAGTTTCAGGGGTCAGTTGGCGGGTGGGTTTTTGTGTGTTCAGTTAGTGATCAAGTGTTCTCTTTTCAACCTGAGAAAGGTGCAGAGGCGGTGGTAGCTTAAGCCCTCGCTTTCCTGTAATATTTATTTTTGGTCATGTCACTGATATTCCTCTAGCTATTTTGTTTGAATTGTACATAAACTATACTCATCAGGGAAATATGGAACAGAAGTGTCAAATGTATACAATGTAGCAATACGTAGAATATCAAAAATAGGCATGGATCTTCTTTTTCCTTTTTAATATTTCCATGGGGGGAAGGGTATTAATATCTGTGTGAACCAGCTGTAAGAGGAGCAAATCTGACATCTTTGAGATCGGTTCTAGCTGAAAGCATTCTCTTGCGGTTGAAGCTAGTAGGAATGTCACCAGACAATGAACTGCCCCACAGTTAGTTGCATTGGTCTATCATATTTCAATAGGTAATTCTTCGTCTTTACAATTCGTTCTTTGTAGGTTGTTTTCAGCTACATGCTTTGCCTAACATTCTTGAGAAACTTGTGTAACAGGAAGATTCCGCCAGGTTGTCCGCAATGGGTTAATATTATCAATCTTCTAAATGTCCCCGTCTTCTGATCATCATCATGTTTTCCTCTCTACTGTTGTCAACCAAAGGTTGAGCATGCATGTAAGTATGCAATACACATAAATATGTCCTTGTATTATGCAGAAAATCCAATGTCTTATTGCCATTAAGATTGATATCTGATCACATTTTTCCTTGATATATATATATTTTTTGTCTGATTGCACAAGTGTTCCTTGTGATTGTTTGTTACCATGTTATTATGCTCTATGGAATTATTTCCATGCTAATGCAATCAAGCACATCCATGCTTCTCATTTCTATGCAATTTAGGCTGCTATTGTGACCCTTCTTTTAGGCGGGCAATGTTATGAGAAGGCTACTCCTCCCCATTAAAACTATACAATGAGCACAATTTGCAGGAAGAAGCCTTCTCCTGGAAGATAAAAAGGTGCGAGGAGCAGCAAAGAAAAATGGACCAATGAGGCCAACAAGAAGCATGGAAAGGTCAAATTGAATACTTATGTTGTGCCGTACTAAGAACTACATGAAACCTAGACAGGTCAGTTAAATCCATCTGAAACCAGTATGTAAGCTCTTCTGAGTGTACTTCCATCTTCTTATTTCATGAATATTTATTTCTCTTCACTTCTCAGATATGATTTCAAATTTAAATTATTTTTTTAATTCTCAATTTTTATTGAGCTTTAAAGTAATCATATCGATTATACTCTTGATAGATTTGCCCAAAATGTTTTAGAATTTAAATCTAGATCCGATACTGGTTTCGATAAACTATTGGACTATTACCCAACGTTATATCAGGTGGTAAAATAATAAAAATAAAAGATATTATATCATTATTCAGATTGGGATCGGACCCAACTATTGACACTATATAGGTTAATTCAACATCATTATAATCCAAAAACTTACGTAATTGATATTATGATTGTTTTACTTGGTTAATCGTTTACTTTCTTCCCATTAGTTGTCGAAATATATAATAATTAGATTTTATTGTAATATTTAAATTGTCAACGAATACTCTCTCTATATATAAATTGATCTTTTGATGTGTTAGTCATGTGAGATAAATATTTAGCTTGACTTTATCTTCTTTTTTTTTTCTTTTGTTTTCAGATAACTTTCTCTCTCTCTTTGATTGACTACTTAATCGATAAGCTTAATACATTCTCTGTTCTGTTACATTTGTATTGCTTCACAAAATTGGTTCATCAGTTAGTCTCGATTTCCAAATTACTTTCCTATACGGAAAAAGTCTCATTTTGTTTAAATTTTTGCATTCTGTGTTACTATATTCAGACTTAAGGAATAAAAGAATGAACAGCTACTGCCCCATTAAACTTATTCAAAAATTTTAAACTATCAATAGTTGATACTAAAGAATATATATATATATATATATATATATATATATATATATATATATATATATAATTTTAGATAGAGTGATGATTTTTCTCAACTGATGCAATGCAATGCTTGTCTTCAAGTGGATGCAATGCTTGATAGAGTGAAATATAATTACAAAGCATACTTGAATTAGTTGAATATAATAATTATTTATACATGTTAAAAGTGATGATTTTTCTCAACTGATCAAGTGGAAAATATTCTTTTATAAGATACTCTCTGGATGTAGATGCATGTAGATCAATTATTTCTCTAGTATTGGGTAGATTTAAAATAAGAGAATCATTTGACACCGAAAATGATATCTCGATTCGATTTGCTATAAACTTATTGTTTTCATCCCATCATTTTATAATTATCGATAATAATTCCCGGGATAAAACTATAATTAGAATGTCTAATGATGTACGACATATAATATCCAAAGCACTTAACATAATTATGATATGATGTACGACTTATAATTTTTTTTATAATTGTCCAAGTATTGCAATTCTAAAAAGCTAAACTTCATGGATAAGGCTTGGCGCTTCATTTTTGATTTGATTACACTCTTTATAACATAATTATTTTTCATGCTTTGCATTCATCAACCAATACATTTCTAGCTATTACAGGAATTATACATTCCACAGAGGAGGTTGGAAGCTTATTTGAGGCCCTCTTCACAGGTACACACATAACCAGTTGGAAGAGTGTTATTCTCCTGTACAAACTTACCATGATAATTTCTGTAGTTAGTATGAGCTAAAGATCATTTGATATTACTATATGTGCCTCTTTAGCACACTTGAGTTCCTGCAATGATTTGGGTCGATGAGGTTTGGTGATGGTGATGGGAGAAGCCACGGTCGCAGACATGCCCAGCTTCTGCCCATGGAAGTCGTTGCGGTTGTCCACCCAAGTGGATCTCCTTGGCCTCTTCTTTCTTCTTGGTGCAGTGGAGAGTGGAATGAAGACTCCAGTTCCTTTTCTCTCCCTTCCGATGGCCATCTCCTCGTAGCCATATGATGATGGCAGCATCATGGTTCGAGGCATGCAGGGAAGCCCCTGTGGAGAGCATGATACGAACCAGTGTCAAACATGGAGGCCAGAATATATATGAAGGTCTGATTCATGGCAAGACATCAGGAAACAGCAGACATCTTATCCCTCCCCTATGGCGGCCATTTGAGGAAACAGTTCACAAAGACTGGTGAGGAAAACCTGAACCGGAAGGGGTGGACACTGCACTGGGAATTCTTCCTCATCATCCATAATTAGCATGGCAATCTGCTTGCTTAGATCTGCAAAGAAGACATCGTCTTCAACCTCCACGGCCATCTGATACTGGTACCCGAAGACACCGAAACAGGGAGGAAGAGGAGGGAAACTAAGAGGAGTCCAAATCCACTCCTCAACTCATTCTTCTTCTCTTCGCTTGCTTCGGTTGCAGTCGAGCTTTAATAGGCAAAGGAGGCGGTATTCGGATTGGAGGTACGTGCGGGCCCCAATGGCAGTTGACCAATCCCCTCCTCTTGTGGCCCACCAAAAGCCACAAGTGGGTGAGGAAGAGAACTACATGGGAATATCTTGATAGGGTGGCAAATGGACGAGGAGAGGGGCTTCCGGCAACAAATGTAGCCATCAAAGATTCAATTCCATGATAAAGATGTGATCGAAGCATATCCACCGGAAGAGTTGGTTTGAAATTTCTCTATTTGGTCATAACAATTTTGGATCAAGTGAGATATTATATTTTGATTAGGATTTGGCTATTTGTAGATTTATAGCTTTGGTTATATATTATATTTTGATGAGAATGAAAGGTTCAAGTGAGATATTTATTGAGATTTGAGTTTATTTATAAGACTCCGAATGGTTTTATGCATTAATTTAAATTTAAATATTTTGAATAGTAACTTAGATTCATCAAATTAATAAGTCACTAAGATCGTATGATGGCCGCTTCAATCCAATATTAAAAGTAAAAAAGATGTAAGTTCATTAAATTATCTTACCGAGCCTATTATCTCCCCGAAGAGTAGATACTGTGAGAGTTATAAATAGGATTCAATTATTTGTGAATAGGATTAGTGGTTGTTTCTATAAGTTTACGTTTTGACGAGGACAAAAGGATTAATCTTTTCGGAGACATCTGATAAAATTGGAACAATACAGAGAGGACAAAAGGATTAAGCGAAAAGTTTACTGAGATATTAATTGATTTACAAGACTAAAATGGATCTATTATTATTAATCTAAGTTTAAATATCTTACATAATAATTCTACGTCATCAAATTAATTAATGACTACTTTATGATCTTTTAGGAATTCCAATCCAAATTATCTACTACATGAGATAGCCTTTTCTCTTTTTGGTGCATCTTCATATTCATAGATAGATTTATAAGTTTACAAGTGATATATGGTGTTTCTGGCTACTAACTTCATTGATCTATGACCTTTTGGACTACCAAGAGATTTAGTTGTTTACATATCTTATAGCAAAGTCGATGGTACGAGAAAAAAAAAAGAGATTAAATGTTTCACTTTCCTAAGTATAAGGATCTTGATATAATTTTTGAAAATATAAGGATCGAAAAACTAAAGATAACTAAATAAAGAGGATAATATGTAATTAGCCTCGTAGTATTAGACATAGTAAAAATTTTAAATAGAATTTAACTATTTATGGATATGACTAATTGTAGTTCTAATAAGTTTGTATTATTGTTTATGGCTTGACGAGGATAAAAAAATTAAGTAATAAGTTTATTGATCTATTATCATTAATCCGAATTTAAATATCTTATATAATAATTCAAATTCATCAAATTAATGACTATCTTATGATCTTTTTAGGAATCCCAATCCAAATACTACCTATGCGATAACAGTGTATAGGGTAGATTTCTCTCCACGTCAAGAACTATACTACATGAGAAAGTTCATACATTTATTTACAGGTTTGCAAGTGATGTGGAGTTTCAAGCCATCAACTTAATTGATCTCTGAGCTTTTGGACCACCAACTTAGTGAGAGGTTTAATTGTCTACCTACCTCACTGTGGAAGTGTGATGTGATCTCTATCTTTCCCAAAAATAACAATCCAATCTTTAAACTAATTAAAATGATTTGACATGAGAGAGAGAGAGAGAGAGAGAGAGAGAGAGAGAGAGAGAGAGAGAGAGAGAGAGAGAAAATGGAGATGAGATGAAATGTCTATCCCTTGACAAAGTTGAAAATCTAAATTGAAATGTTTTGTGAGAGAGACCTTTATCCTTCTCAAAATTAGGATCCCAACTACATCTAAATTGAAAATGACTTGATGTGAGTGTGTGAGAGGAGAGAGAGGAGAGTGTACTTGCATGTGAATGTGTGTGAGAGAGATAGAGAGAGAAAGGCTTAGTTTGGCTGCCTACATCAATACCAAAATGAGACCTCCTTATCCTTCTCAAGGTAATTCAAATTATCACCCATGTCTTTCTTAAGTTTATTGGTATTTCACTTAAAGAATTGCTTCTCTTCTTTCTTTCTTCAAGATTTTAATTAGGTAACTAATAAAACCAAAAGCTTAAATGGTTAGAAAATATTGAGCTAATTATATATTACCCTCATATTAATATTGCGATTCTTATATTTAAAAAATTTATATTGGGATCCTTATAGTTCTGAAAGTAAAACAAATAATCTCATTTGTCCTAACATTATCAACTGCATCAACGAAAAGTATAAACATCACGTGCAAAATCGACGTGAAAGTGATAGGTAAAAAGATAATTTTAATATCACTTTCGTTTCTAGCAAATGCGATATTGAAATTATTTTTTTACTGATAAAGTCATTGAAAATAGATGAGATATTGAAATTATCTTTTTGCTTATCACTTTAGTGTATATCCAACATGTAGTGTCTGTGTTTTTCATTAATGCGACTAACTACATCAGGACAAATGAGATTATTTGTTTCATTTTCAGAACTATAGGGATCTCAATATAAATTTTTTTAAATACAAAAATCATGATACTAATAGGGTCTAAATACATAAGGTAATATATAATTAATTCAAAAATATTCTATATCGAACTATGATATCTTAGCTTAAGTGTAAATTATGTTATGCTTAGGTAAAACTAAACCCAAGTGCACCGAGCAAGTCAATTAGAGAGATGATATTACCCAAACATTAATTACACGCAAGAATAAAACTCCTAACATGCTATGATATCTTAATCATATAATTAATCTACAAAAAAAAACTTTTAGTTGTTAGGAAAAGCCTCGATCTATAAGAAACTATTGTCTCTTTCTCATCAACTAAAGTGGCCTTAATTCTATCTAGAAATCAGGTGGTGGTTCTTTGTTTCTGCTACATCTATCGAAGACATTACCATCATTAGGTATGTGGTTCTTTGTTTCTGCTACATCTATCGGAGACTTAGGTACGTGGTTCTTTGTTTCTGCTACATCTGTCGAAGACATTACCACCATTAGGTATGGTTCTAAGTTGGTTCAACCACCTGCAACTTTGGACAAAAAATTCTATGGAAATCACCAAACAATATTTGATGTATCTCACACACAAAGCGAACGTTGGCATGCAGGAGACAAGCTGAGCTGCTACACTGCATGCGTCCTCCTGTCTTCTACTCAGCACAACACAATCTCGATTCTTTGTTTCTCTATATCGCGATGCGAAACCTTTGTCATCCCTATGGTTTAGGGATGACACATCCTTAGTGAGCTCATCTTCTGTTGGATGTAAATGATAGATGATCATTAGACTCGCTAAGTGTTTAATGAGTCTTTCTTGTCCAATAAAATTGTACTACTTTTGTTTATGTTTCTAAGATACTTACTCTTTCGTGTTAGGGATGACAAACATTTTACTCGCACGTTTATTATTCTAACATTCTTTTGTCCATACAAATTCTCATCGAACAACATAAAGTTCGAGTATATGCAGACACCTATGAGTGGTGGTTTCACTTGGGTGCCGCAAGACTTAGGTAATTGTCCTAATTATATATTATATTATCCTTTGTAGTATGATATTTTTAGTATCTTGATCCTTATACTTAAAAAATTAATATTAATTTTTTTATAATTATAAAAATAAAATATTTAATCTTGTTTATCCTAACATTATTGGCAAAATATAATATGTGATACAAGAATGATATGAAAACTATAGACAAAAAAATAATTTTAATGTCTCAATTATATTTTCTTTTGTTATGTCTTGATTAAAACTTAGTCGACTACTGTGGTGGTGACGACGGATGGTAAAAAAAACAATCATTGTTTTTTTTGCTGATCACCATCACAACAGCCATACGTGGCCCCCCAAGACACCTGACATCATTATAATAGTCGACTAAAAAGTTTTAATTAGAACATAATTAGAATATTAAAATTATCTTTTTTTCATCATTTTCGTATTTATGTGTTGTATTTGTCATCGATAAAACTGAAGACGTAAGGATAAATAAGATTAAATATTTTACTTTCATAATTTATAAGAATTTTAATATAAATTTTTTAAGCTTAAGAATAAAAATACTAAAAAGATTTACTTACACGGGTAATAATATGATTAGGCCTAGGCAATCTCAACTAATAATAATATGATCAACTATAAATCTCGGTCCGAAACACATCAAACCCTATAACCCTCACACAACATGCAGAAAGTATGGTGATTGATGCAAAATGTCACTCATCAACGCTTCTTTTTTATATTGTCGAAAGTGTTAGGTGATCATTAGGTTTGTCTCTCCCTTTGAAACCCTTTTGTCTTCAGTTTGTCCAATAAAATTCTAAGGCCTTTATTTGCTTATGTTCTCATATTTTTGGTCGTTCATGTAAGTGGCGATAAGATTCTACCCACACCTTCATCGTTCTAACATTCTTCTTTCTGTACAAATACTTATTGAACTACATGAAGTTTGAAGATTGAGCCTTACGAGTAGGTGTCGCCCATTAGGTTTAGATAATTCCAACTAAAAATGTGATATGATGTGAAAATTCCAACTAAAAATGTGATAAGATGTGAAAATTCCAATTAAAAATGTGATAAGATGTGATAATTCCAACTAAAATGTGATAATATTTAAAAATTCCAACTAAAAATGTGATATGATGTGAAAATTCCTACTCAAAATTTGATAAGATGTGAAAATTCCAACTAAAAATGTGATATGATGTGAAAATTCCTACTCAAAATTTGATAAGATGTGAAAATTCCAACTAAAAATGTGATGTGATGTGAAAATTCCTACTAAAAATGTGATAACATGTGAAAATTTCAACTAAAAATGTGATAACATGTGAAAATTCCTACTAAAATGTGATAATATTTAAAAATTCCAACTAAAAATGTGATATGATGTGAAAATTCCTACTCAAAATTTGATAAGATGTGAAAATTCCAACTAAAAAAATGTGATAAGATGTGAATCCCGGATCAAACCCTATGACCCCACCATATTTACCTGAGATAAGCTGTCACTTGGTATTCCAGGAATAAGAGAAGTGAGATGCTTGGCCAGCAGAGTCAATACAGATCACATCTAACTGGGTTGTTGAGAACACTGGAACTGCATGTACCTCAGCTTGTGTCTGCAGTGCCTTCAGACCATGGAGACCAAGTTGTGATGGAGAACTCAACCTGTCAAGTGGGATCACAATCACTGCTAGCATGGGGTCATATCTGCAACTACATGACAAGCTGCTTGTGCTGCTGCTGACAAGTCACTGGCTATGAGAGTCACATCTCCATCTAACAAAAGGTTGATCACATTCTCTCGGTAGTAGTTGGTGCTTGAATCTTCCAGAGGAAGAACAGGTGTGTAGAACATAGACTGACTGCAAACAATGGAATCTGGAAAAGTTAGCAATCAAGTAGCAGCTGTTTCACTGAATCAAGCTCTTGCCAGCATTAAAAGAAAGGCACTTAAATTACTTGTAAAATATAAGTTCCTCTGGTAATCTTATTTTTAATCTCATAATCCATGACTAAAAGAAAGGCACTCACATTCTCTTGGTAGGAGTTGGTACTTGAATCTTCCAGATGAAGAACAGTTGTGTGGAACATAGACTGACGGCAAACAATGGAATCTGGCAAAGTTAGCAATCAAGTAGCAGCTGTTTCACTGAATCAAGCTCTTGCCAGCATTAAAAGAAAGGCAGTTAAATTACTTGTAAAATATAAGTTCCTCCAGTAATCTTTTTTTTTATCTCATAATCCAGGACTAAAAGAAAGGCACTCACATTCTCTTGGTAGGAGTTGGTACTTGAATCTTCCAGAGGATGAACAGTTGTGTGGATCATAGACTGACTGCAAACAATGGAATCTGGCAAAGAAGTAGCAGCTGTTTCACTGAATCAAGCTCTTGCCAGCATTAAAAGTAAGGCACTTAAATTGCTTGTAAAATATAAGTTCCTTGAGTAATCTTATTTTTATCTCATAATCCATGACTAAAAGAAAGGCACTCACATTCTCTTGGTAGGAGTTGGTACTTGAATCTTCCAGAGGATGAACAGTTGTGTAGAACATAGACTGACTGCAAACAATGGAATCTGGCAAAAGTTAGCAATCAAGTAGCAGCTGTTTCACTGAATCAAGCTCTTGTCAGCATTAAAAGAAAGGCACTTAAATTGCTTGTAAAATATAAGTTCCTCCAGTAATCTTTTTTTTTTATCTCATAATCCATGACTAAGAAGTAAGTGGCGAGGCTTAATCATGTCATCTCCAACTCCTTTTGACCATTATGACCCTTCTAATATTAATATAAAAAAAAATTGTTCCCTCCTCGATCACTCGATCTAGCAGGATCAGTTGATGATGACGTAAAATATCTACAAAGACTTGGTACACTTTATTAGCAGATATAACCTAATAATCCACATACATAAATCTGAGGAAAAACACACCACAAATCTGAATGACAAAAATAGCGTCAATAGATACAACTAGAATTTATATTGTTATGCTGCAAAGCACAAGCCTTTCACAGAGTTGCATTTACAAGTCATGAGTGACAGCCCATACAGTTATTTTGGGCAGCTATATACAATCTATAACAAAACCTTAACCCAAGCAAAACATGGTAAATAAAATCTGTGCATAAACATCTGAAAGATGGACTGACCATTATGTAAAAGATCTATAAACTTTTTGGTCTTTCAAAACTCCCAACTCCATTTCTTAGCATAGTTTAAAAAAAAAAAACTTGCATTGATTACTCATTTGAAAGAAAGATAGGACCAAACAAAACTTGAAGGGTTTTTCTCTGGTCATAACATCCCATGAGCTCCTCCCTAAGGACATACATGGTCAAAACTAATGGTGTTGACCTCAGCAGACAACAGCTTAATATCAGCAAACATGAACCTAATAAGCCAAGGTACAGAAATAGATCCGTGGACCATCTTTACAAGATCCTGACAATTCGAGAGTATCCACATGTTAGGTTCATCTTCTTAGCATGTGTTAGATCCGCTAGCAGCGCTGCCCCTTTGGCCTGGATAGGTGATATCACGTACCTTTTTGCAAATCTCACAGTCATCAACCATCGTTGCCCATCCAAAATGGAATAACCTGTTCCCGCACAAACTGAAGACAAAAAAAACAAACCATCATAATCTAGAAGGTAACCCCCCTCGCACGCAAATTTTCTAACCGCATGAACTCTATTTTGAGTCCCTGGATAGACAGAACTGGTCATTGGTAGCAGCAACTATCTTCCACCAGATTGATACACTGTTGGCATTATTCCGAACCAACCATAGGTGCCAGAGAGAGTTTGCAATGATATGTAGCAGATGACCCCATTTGCCCGCCCATTTGTTAAAAAACATGAAGCCCACCCCAACATGGAATTGGACCTTATCCCATAACTCCAATGCATGCTTACACTCAAAGAAAATATGAGAGACTGAATCAGTAAACAGATTACAAATAGATATTACACATAGGACAAGGCTTTGGTCTCTTCGGAGACATCCGATAAAATTGGAACGATACAGAGGACAAGGCTTCGGTTGGCAGTGTAAGAACTTAGAAAAATAGGTTGAAGTAGGAAGTCTGTTCCATAAGAGTTTCCGAAAAAAAAAAATTTAACTTGGCTGAATGGTAAGACCCCACATCACCTTCCAGCCAGGCCAAAAGTTATTATCCTTGTGGTCCTTCTCTTTCTGGCCAAATTATGGGTATGAGTTAAAGTATCAAATATGTGAAGCTGGAAGATGGCTGAAAAATCTCATTATGCAAAATCGTTTCCGTACAACACCAAAGACAACGTGACAGCTTCCTGATTCCTGAAAGCCAGAACACGTTTACGCAAATCCCAAATGGATTAAGAAGGTAGGCATGATCATTGAGAAAATTCATGAGCTACCACTCATATCCATGTTTGTAATTCCATCTGGAACCCCTTCAAAGAGAACATGCAGTTTCCTCAGGCATGATCTTTTCTAGTCATTTATTTCAGATGTCCTACTGACATGAATGGTGTCCTTTGTTACTTTACCCATTGGGTCAAATAGGAAAAGCAGTAGATTTAATCGTGTCATTTCTTCTAGTATTGGGGGAGACTGGATGTAAAAATTTTTGCCTCGATATGTGACACTAGCTTTTGAAAAAAGCAGCCTAGGATGATCACCAAATAAACTGATGAACTATGACATGAAAGAAAATAACGCAATCAAGAAAAAGAAAAGCTGCATAAATAGTGCGCCAAGCATAACATGAAACATCATATATGGTAAAACAAGTAATTTAGATGGTGTCACTGAAGAAAATATGCAGTATAATCAGGAAACCTCAAAATTTCTTTGGCACATTTCAACAAAATACAAAATCCAAATGTTTTCTTTGTCATACAGTATTATCAGCAAATTTATTTAATTATTCATAAGAAAATATTTAGATGAACAATGGTAAGGTTGTTTCTTTGGGATGAGAATTATATACATTTAGAGGTAAGGCCATGTGCAATGACATTGGTTTCTGGTAGTATAGACTTATGATGTAACTTCAGTGGAATGTCAAGTTGATGTAGATCTCGAGTGGTGACCATCATTATAGGAAGCTGAATTGTCTTAAGGTGACTTTCTTTATTCTTCATCTGATGTAGTATGATTCTGATGACAAGCCTTTACCTGAGACAACCAAACCTATCGTTGATGGTGGAACTGAAGGTTTGAAGGGCCACGCTAGAGTGATCTTCCCACTATGCTAGAGTAATCTTCCCATCTAGAGTAAGGTTGTTTCTTTGGGATCTAGGAGATCAGGGTTCGATCCGGCATTGGTGGGAGTCACAGGCACTGGTTACAACTTTTTGTATGCATAAAAGAATATTCAATATGGAAAAGATCAAAGAAGATTCATAAAAGCAAATGCAGAAGTTCAAGTGATATGACTATTTCACGCTTCTTCTCTAAAGTATTTGATCAAATAGTTATTAGATATTTCATGCGACACTTGCAATATTAATAGAAAAGTTGTTCATTTGATATCTTTGTAAATCAACTTTCATGAAAGTCATAGTAGTTTACAAAATATAAATGCACCTGTCAACATGTAATTTGGCCATACATGTTAGTGATCTGTATGAGGTTCAGGTTTAATGATCCGTCAACTCGATACCACCTCTTGAATGGAAGTTTTGGAAGAGGAGAGAATTATCGCTAGAAGATCAAGCGTAAAACCAAAAAAAAAAACCTCTATTGCTTGTAAAGATAAATTACTAACTAGAAGGCTTAAGGCAACGAAATTAAAAGTGTGCTAAGAGATTAATAGGCGCATAGAGCCCAGATTGTCTTTGGACAGCACAACACCTGGGTGCTATCGGCAGATCACGTATCGCTACTGTTTTGGTCTCCTTCTCTCTCGCTATTGGAATCTTCTCCTAAGGTTTGGACAACAGGCAACAGGTGTTTGGGGCTACTTACAATAGTAGGGCAGAACTTGATGCAAAGCTTTGGTCGCTGAAACTCGAGGAAGAAGGCTATGGTTGGAAGGACTAGCTACACCATGTAGTGTTCCTCCCTACTCTCTTTTCCTCTCTTCTCTTCTCTCATTTGAGGCTAGAATAGATAAGGTTGGTTGGGCTCTTTGTTGAGGAATTCCTGGTTATCTTTATATGGGGGCGTACCCTTTGTTTTATAGGGTGGTGGCACACTAAGTCCTCAGGGTTTAAAGACTTTCCTTGTAGGGGCAAGGATAGTACTTTCTTTGTAGGATTGTCGCACCCCCTTACTTGGTGGCTACCCCTATTTGGGTGAGGGCTGCCCTAATCCAAGTCCTATTAGGACTTGGATTGAGGTAAATTGGATTTCATGTTCCAATGTGTGTCGTTGGGGAAGACCGTTGTGTTATTAAAAAAGCTTTGGATACTTGCTGATGAACTGTTGTAGGCCTTTGTCTTTTGAGGTTTTAGGTGCCGAAGCCAAAGATGATGTTTGTGTCGCTGCTGCAACAGGCCGGATGAGCAGGAGCATAAACTTTTGACACACGTTCACTCAAGGTCTGCAATTTCGTACCGTACCGAAGTATCAACATTCGCTCAGTACAGTACGAAATTGTATACCGAACGGTATACCGCTCGTTATATATATATATATAACTCAGCGACGTCGCCTCTCTCTTCTCCCAGGCAGGGCGACGTCGCCCCGTTTATATATATATATATAAATTAATATATATATATATATATATATATATATATATATATATAAGATTATATATATATATTTATATATTTTTTTAATTTAAAAGGCGACGTCACCTTTTCCTTCCCCATGCAGGGCGACGTCGCCTCATTTATTTAAATATATAAATATAAATGAATATATATATATATATAATCATATATATATAATCCGAAAAAGGCGACGTCGCATCGCCTCGACGACTTCGTCGAATGTCACCTTTTTCTAATATATATATATATATATATATATATATATTTTATTATTATTTTTTGTTCCGCCTGGTAGCGGGCGGTCCACGTACCGGTATGCCGTCGGACCGGTACGTACCGCCCGTACCGGGCGGTATCATTCGGTATTGCCTACCTTGCGTTCACTATCATCTTTGCTCTTTTGTCCTTGAAGATGAACTTTTTTTCATCCTTTTGGAACATGTATTGTTGGGGCCCATGATAGTAGATGGCTTCTTGGCCCCACAAGTACAGACTCTTGAAGACGACATGTTGAGAGACACCACCTCACATGTCACCTCGTCGATGTACTTGTTGGTAATCGCAAATTTGAATGTGCAATAGTGATCTATCTTTATTTCGATGTCTTTGTGGATCCACATCCAAGGATATAGCTTCGGATGACGAGTGGTCTCGAGTCTAAGCTTTTGCACGAAGCTTACCGAGATGAGATTCTTTTGGCTTCCTGTGTTGATGATTGCAGGTTTTCCCACTCCTGGTGTTCTTCTTGGCTTTCGAGTGCTTCCTTTTGGCTTTCTTTGTATTTTTATCAGTGTGGGTTTGATTCTTCTTCTCGATCATCACTGCCATCATACTTTTCGTCATGATGTCATGAGTTTTGAAGAGGCTCGGTTTTGTGTCGATCTAGGCATGGAGGTTGGCAGTGTATTTCATCACTGTCGGGTGATCGTCGAGGGAGATTCCGAGTGCCACCGCTTATTGTCGAAACTCAGTGGTGTATTCTTACAGAGACTAGTCTCTTCCTTGACGTATTAGTGCTACTTCCTCCATCTTTCTTCGAGATATCCCATAGGGTAGAACTCCTTTCGTATGAGTCTCTTGAATCGTGTCCATGACATGTCTTCATCACTGTTGGTTCGAAGATAAGGTTTCTACCATGCGAGTGCATGTATAGTCAACTTGAGTCGCGTAAGCATCACCCTATCCTCGTTGTTGTAATCGTATAGATCAAAGTTTCAAGTTGATCTATTCATGAATCTAATGTTAAGTCCTTATTACGATGTTTTGTTCCACAGTATCTTTTTTGCGGTTGTGCGTTTAGGATGCAGACGACTCTCTCCTTTGCTACAACGTTCTTTGCTCAGTCATCCTTCCTTGTATGATTGGTTTAGGCTTGCATCTATTCATGAGTCTAATACTTTAGTATTAATCGAGCCACCGTAGGAGGGTATGTCGATGTGAGCCTCGATGCAAAGGGTTGAGTCCTTACTATGATATTTTGTTCGGCAATATCTTCTTCACGGTTGCGCGTTTAGAATGGAGATGACTCTCTCTCTGCTGCAACGTTCTTTGCTCGGTCATCCTTCGTTGGAGGATTGGTTTGGGCTTGCATCTAGCACATCACAATCTCCATCTGTTAAGCTAATACTGTCATTTAGGCACATCTTGGGTCACACCTAGATGAAGCACCGCTCTAGGACAGTCCGTCGCCTAGTAGCTCCCGAAGTCCACCGACTTCACTGTAATTTGTGCACCATTGTCTGGATCCTGGGCCTCTGCCCCTACCAGCACAATCTCCGCTGCGCACCGCTTCCTTCATGGCAACTTGAATGGCAACACTGTGGCATATTCTTCAAGAGTACCCGCCTCTGCGTCCTCTTGCCCCGTGCTAAGGCCTTCTGAACCCAACTTCGCCTCCACAAATTGAGTCGCCTTAGTTTCTCCATCAAATGCTCCTCCGAGATAAGGTGCATGTGCCCAGAAGCTCCCTTCATCTTTGGCACCATGCAAGATGAGTCCTCTCTGATAGAATGAATGACCCATGGAACAACATGATTCTACTCTTGCCTCTGCAAGAGTTCATGTCCCTGACCTCTGTCTAAGGAAATCACTGTGCCTCCGCTCCATGTTCCAACTTCTATGCTGGCTCTCTTCATACGGCTTGGGTACTTCGCCAAGTTACACCCAATTTGCTCCGCTCCTCGTTTTTGCATTGAGTCGATGGTGGCCCTCACGCCCACCATTCCACGGGTCAGCACTCCCTTGAGTCCGATCTCCAAATCGACTCCAAGTGTGCCTTCATTTGTGTTGCTTTAGGACGCTCCCCCACTTGATCTCGCAATGCATCCACCAATGCATTCTCTCAAGCGAGATCATGCGATGACTCCTCACCGCTTGCTCAGTCCATTGAGCTTCGTGGAGTTGTTGTTTGTTGAGGTACTCCTCCTCAACATGTGCGGTCCGTCCCACATGATTCTCCCTCTGGAAAGCCGGGACTTATCCCTCCTGGATAACTGTCCCGTTGGAGCAACATCTCTCTTCGTTTCGGAGACCACCATCCCCTTGGACTACTCCGATCTGCTGAACAAACTATGCATTGTTCTGCCTCCTGCAAACACACTTGCTAGATTGCGACTCCACGTCAATACAGCCCCCGTTGCACCACTCAAGGCCTAGCAACATGCTGAACTCGTTGCACACTTCAGCCTCCTACGGACGTATCCTTCACATGCCGAAGAGAAAGTTTCAATGCTCCATGGCGCCGAGTTTCGGTCGCCTTGGGATGACCGCGAACATTCCATCGTCCGCATACAAGCCCATGCATGAGTACCGAATTCTTTGAGTTAGCAATTCCCCTCACCTCTGTGAGCTTTGCACAACTCTTTCGATCGTTGAGCAACACATTCCACCTTGCATGGTCTCATCCTTTTACCAAACGACTCGCTTGCCTTGAGCACCATCAAGTATGGTTGTCAACGTTGAGCCATAGCTCAAACTCAGCCATCCCAACCTTTGTGCGCTCCACATTCTTCCAAGCTTGTCTGTTCTCGTGGTGCCTCTTGTGCGAAGGGTTGGCCATTCCTCTGAATGCCAATCTCATATGCCCGCTCCTCCGAGCGACTTTTTTTCCCTACATCTCCATGCTCGTTTTCCCCCAAACGGTCGCGCGTGTGCTGACTGCCCTCAACGCAACCCCGCTAGGTCCCCCACGTTTGCATGCTAAGTGTTTCTATGAGTGCTTGTCCCGCTCTGATACAATCTATCACGGACTTAGCTAGTTTTGCCTAAGTCGTGTGGCACCCTTGCGTGTCCGTCCGCAAAGGTCAGCCTCCCCGAAGCCTCCCATGTCCCTTAGGACCCACAAAAGAGAGAATGAGTTAGAGGAAACGCCTCATTCGGGATCCACAAGCAAACATCTCCGAAAAACACTTTATAGACAATACAAATTACAAACAGACCTTACAAGCTCTGAATCGTTGCACAACAAAGGGTAAAATGGTCCATTATAGACCGAAAATCTCTCGCACGTGTCCACATGACACAACCTTTATTTACAAGCCTAAAGAGGCCACCAACCCAACTAAAATGGGACTATTAAGCCTTCGGCCGTCCCCCTACATGCTGTACAAGGCATGAACATACCAAAAGACACGGACATACATAAGCATTACATCAAACATCCTGTTTAGAAGTTTGTCCGTGACAGTTGGGTGATCGTCGAGGAAGATTCAGAGTGCCACCGCTTATTATCGAAACTCAGTGGTGTATTCTTGCAGAGACTAGTCCCTTCCTTGACATAGGTAATGCTACTTCCTCCATCTTTCTTTTAGATATCCCATAGGGAAGAGCTCCTTTCGTATGATTCTCTTGAATCATGTCCATGGCATGTCTTCATCACTATTGGTTCGACGATAAGGTTTCTACCATGTGAGCACATGTCTAGTCAACTTGAGTCACGCAAGCATCACCCTATCCTCATTGTTGTAATCGTATAGATCAAAGTTTCAAGTTGATCTATTTATGAATCTAATGTTAAGTCCTTATTGCGAAGTTTTGTTCGATAGTATCTTCTTCACAGTTGTGTGTCTAGGATGGAGACGACTCTCTCTCCTTTGCTACAACGTTCGTGTTCTGTTCGACAGTATGTTCTTCGTGGTTGCGCGTCTAGAATGGAGACGACTCTCTCTCCTTTGCTGCAACGTTCTTTGCTCAATCATCCTTTGTTGTAGGATTGGTTTGGGCTTGCATCTAGCCCATCACGATCTCCATCTGTTAAGCTAATACTGCCATCTAAGCAGTAAGGTCAACCAATGGTAATAGGTTGTTGGCCACCATCCCGTCGGTGTTTCTTCCTTCGGGCAAGCGTGGCATGAACTCCAACCCTTATAGTTCTTTGCCCAACTCTTTGTATCCGTGTCTTGTGGTTACCATCCATAAGATCATTGTTCTAATACCACCTGATCCATATGGGGTTCAGGTTTGACGATCCGTCGACTCGGTACCACATCTCAGATGGAAGTTTTGGTAGAGAGAATTATCACTAGAAGGTCAAGCATAAAATAAAATAAAAAACATCTATTGCTTGTAAAGCTAAAGTGTTAAGTATAAGGCTTAAAGTAATGAAATTAAAAGTGTGTAAAGAGACTAATAGGCGTGCAGAGCACAGGTTGTTATTGGACAACACCTGGGCGGTAGTACCCAAGTTTCACACACACAAAACCACAACTAGTACACCAATGGAAACAAAAATAACATGCATATATTGTCATTACTTAAAAGATATATTTCGTGATATCTATGTTTCATAGATATGACATATGACATGCTTATGTTATCGACTTTTAAAGTTAAAGCATATGCCATCCAAAATGTTATGCACAAAGTTCTTCAAAATATTGGTTAAAGTATGCATAAGCATTAATATATATTTTAAGCATATTTTTCAACAAAAAGGCACGATCCTTAAGTGTGCTAGCGGACTTAAGTATGAGGTTAAGTTATGGTAATAAACATGCACACAGTGATTAGAAGAGATGGTAGCATTGTAATAGACCTTAAGTGATTCTCATGGCTTGAATGAGTTGATCATGGTTAAAGTAAATGACTTTGAGGTTTAAACAACATTTGTGTGGGGGCTAGAAACTTGATTTACTTATGCATGGATGAAGTAGTGGATAATTAAGTGGAGATGATAAATCAAAGAGAAGTGTTATACTAAAAATGTTGAGATCCCTAAGTGAGATTGAAGGATAAACTTAGAGTGAAAACCCTTTCATTTTATCAACCCAAATTAAGCTTATATTAAGCTGTATTAACATTAAAATTATGTTAAAAGAAGAAGAAAAAAAGAACTTCAAATGAGGCCTATGGGATTGAACTCAAAAGCATGGTGTCTATAATCCAAAAGGTTGACACGGGCATCCAACCTCCTATATTGAAGGAGATACACGATGTTTATCTAGATGAGGAGATGGTAGAATTAAAGTATTGGATCAAATCCTTTAAGAAGCAATGGGACGAGTATGGGGTAACACCGATGTGTGATAGTTGGATCGAACCTATAAGAATGACCATCATTAACTTTCTTGTCTATTACAACAAAAGGGTCATATTTTCCAAGTCGATTAATGTTTCAAATAAAATTCGACATACAAACTACATAGGGAACCTAATAGACACTGTGGTAGAGGAGATCGGGCCACTATATATTGTCCATATTATGACCGATAATGGAGCTAATTTCAAGAAGGTCGGCTTACAGTTGATGAAGCGAAGAGAAACTTTGTTTTGGACTTTATATGTAGCAAACCTTACGATAAAGGATATTGGTGAGTTAGCATTAGTAAGAAAGGGTGTGGCAAGGGCACAATTGGTGACAAAGTTTATATACAATCATCATTGGGTGCACTATTTGATATAAAAGTTTACAAATAGAGAGATACTCTGACTCGGCATCACTTGGCTTACCATAAATTTCATCGCTTTAAAGTTTACCTAGCAAAAGAGATTTGGTCTCAAGGCAATGGTGACATCACAAGAATGGTTAGATTCACGGTATTCAAAATTATGTGATGGAAAAAAAATGGAGAAGAAAACTCAATTTTCATGATTTTGGGAGTCCGTGAATGAAATTATAACAATCGAATGACATATATTGGTTGGTACTGGTGGGTATTTAGTTTGACAGACAATTAGGATTCGAAATAAGCAATTTCATTTGATTTGATCTGATATAGATGTACCGCTTGATAAGTTCGCCATACCAGGCTTACCGATCAATCTCTCTCTTCCTCTCATGCTCACTCTCTCTAACTCTCTTGATGCACTCTCTCTCATGGCCTCTCTTTCTCCCCTCCTCACCACATCACCGTCGTTGTCTCCTTTATTCGGCCATGTCACCATCATGATGTCGTCTCTTCCTCCACCCTGTCCATGTCATCATCTCCTTCTCTGCTTCCTCTTCCTACCCCTCCAACACTGCCTCCACTAGTCCTTATCATCCTGCATGTCCCCTCTTACTCCTCTCTTGCCTTGTCTCTGATCTAGACAGTACCAATCCTTACTGATTGTTGGTATGTTGACGATTGGTGGCATCCTATCATCCTTATTGTCTATGTTCACTATTTTTTTTATCAATTATGATCTACCACTCTGATCCAGCCAATCCTTCCAATCCAGATTGTATCATCATTAGCTGATCTTGATACCAATCTTGCAAACCATGTTGATATGATTTATAGGATCACAAAGCAATCCCTACTGACATGGAATTTTCATACGAGTTCCTGTAGATTTTACAATTTATTAAATAACTTTGAAATATTTCCAAATGTTTATGCTCATTATATAGAAGCTCTAATCATTTAAAATAGTATGAAATTTTGAAAACATTTATAATTGCTTTAACCAAAAGACAATCTTATATTAAGCTCTTCGTCTAGTATATCACCTGTGTTAGGCCAGATTTATGACTAGAGCTTTCTAGTTTTTTTGACAACCTACACATATAAAAATAATCTACTTTTCCAATTTTAGCAAACTAGCAACATTTGATCATGGAAAGTTAATATAACAACTTACATCACCTACCAAGCAAGCCAATTTATGTAGCTCCGAGCTTCAATCCAATCAAGACCAAGGACAAGTATATTGAAATCAATGTAGAAGCCTATGTCCCATATCCTCAATCCTTCAGAAATGAGGATTAATATTCAGCCTGCTAATTCTTTTCACAACATTCTCTGCTGCTACTTCGGCCTTGGACTTCCCAACATCCTGAAGCCTGCACCATCAAACAAGAAGAATGAGTATAACTTAGGCAACACTCAGCTGCATATGAGGACATGGAAGCAGAACATGTCTACTAAATGTAGCAAAATAGATACATATAGAAGGAATTCAAACACTAGAATAACACAAGCAGCATGCCTTTTAAGAAACGTAGCACTTATTTACACAACTTATCATTCCTCAGATAGTTCCGCTAAGAACACTGACTGCCCTACGCATGTGTCGATTATAAATCTACCAGCATCTCAAACTATAATATCCTATAATAGATGTATAACCGCAAAAAGAGATGCAACAAACAATTTGACACTCTTTCAGGAGGGAATGTCAGTAGTCTTGCATATCCTATATCCCCTCGTTACCAAGTATACTTTACCTGACTAATATCAAAGATCATACTAGCAATGAGAATAAGATGTATAAACACAATCAATGTAGAAATAATCTTTTAATCCGTCTAATGCACAAAACAACAAACACATGCCAGGCATACCTCCACAAACAAAGGTAACCCGCCGCAGATTATAAATCCTCGAGACCTGAAGAGGGAGTGATGGCTGAGATTGGAGGTCTCGATGGTGTCCATGTCAATGACTTGGATGATCTTGAATCCGGACAAGGCCAAGTCCCGGAGCAGCTCGCTGCCCAAGCCGCCGGTCCCCGATGTCCAACAAGTGATTGTGCCACTCTCGTAATTGTCTTTTAACTGAATTGTTGATAATATGAAAAACTTGGGCATAAATATATTCTCTCTTATTTTTTTCTATACCTCCGGTATCACTGACTTAGGCATTGAAGGTGTTGGTGAACAAATATACCATGGTCGATGAGTCAGCATGGCTTGGTCTACGGGTCGATGTCGGGAGCCTTTTGTCGACTGAGCTGGATGACGAGGTGGCCATGCCCTCGGGAAGGGGTGCTTATCGGCGTTTGTCGGTCAACGGGCCGGTTGGCAGCTCGCCCTTACGCGCTGGATGGCGACCCCTGGGTTGAGACGCTCGCGGCTCGTGGGTGGTCGTTCGCCTGCAAAAATATCCTTCATCGGGTGATTCCCGACTTTGGCCCCTCCGACGAGCAAGTCAGTTGTGGGTTGGATTATTTACTTTTGCCCCTCCTTGGCCGGATGCTGGCCAGGGGCTTTTATAATATTGTACGAGGGTCGATTGCACGCGGGTTCGACGTGGCCGCTGATCCTTGAGAGATGGAATGGCACTTCTGACTGGCCACCATCTCGGGACGTGCGAAGCAACGTCAGACGGCACCGCCCCGAGCTCTCGGGACGGGACATGTTGAACAACATTTCGATACGGATTTCGACTTGGCGTGTGGCATCGACTATGACGTGTCTTGGGCCCAAAATAGGCCTTATCATAAGGGACTTAGTCAGGCTACCCCTAATCTCGATCTTATGTAAGATCTTGAATACTATCATTTTCGGAGATCGAGCAATATCTAGATTCAAATGATAGACTTTCCTCTTACCATCCTCGACATCTTGGGACAACGCATGTCATTCATCGTTGGGTCCGAATCAAGTTAGATCGTTAGGTTTGATTCCAAATTAATCAAAAAATTAAAAAAACCTAAATATCACTATAAATGATAAATCTATCCCTTTTAATAGTTTAATAGATGGCTAATTGAGGGGGTATATCGAAAGAAATTAAAAATTAAAAAAAATAAAATAGGTGGTTCTTTTTTTTTCTTCAAATTTGATAGAGTGGGAGACAACTGATTTTGAAATGGAGGTCAAACAATATAAACCCAATTCACAATTTAAGAACGTATATTGAGTATATAATTCATGTGTATAGTGAACCTTAGAAATGTGCTTCTCTTAATGCTCCATACATGCATGAATATTAGCTACAATCTTGGAATCCACCATCATCATCATTCAACCCTCATATTGGTTGGTGATTGAACATTCACAGGTTCATCTTTAGGGCTTGCTTGGCTTAAAGATTGATCAATCTAAACGCATTTTTTGTTAGGGTTTGGTGTCATTTCTTGGCTACATTAAGATATATATTTAATTTACAATTAATAAATCTATATTTGATTAGTGCTAAACATCGAGATCAATACAAATTTTGGTTGGATTCCCATAAAATTAAGTTGTATTTGAGCTAAATAAATGCATAAATTATTCAACATTATACATTTAGTTTTTACGATAACAAAATTAGTAAATAGCATTTCTTCCTATTACACCTCTTTTGTTAGTTACCTTATTAACATATATTTTTATTTTGATATATGAGATATCAATGTTGCTCGTATTAGCTCGATTTGATTTACGTTGTGTGCATGAAAAAAATCAAGATAGAGTTGTGAAAGTCTCTAATGCTTATCAAATGTCGATATGTAAAAAGATCGAAGTCATATTCTCGATATGATTCCTCGAATGCTAAAATTAAAAATGGAATAGAGTAGAACGGTCGATTACTATTGTCACAATAATGAGCTTTTATAATTAAATTGGTTAGAAATAATATTACAATATATAAATAAAATATTTTCATTGAAGTGAATACTTTTCTCATAAATTATAATTGAATATTCTTTCTAAGTCATTAATGCTTTGACCGTGCAAGCAATCTTCTAATGTCATCCTCCAATTATGATTAAGATATACCATTATTTTATTTGTTAGATCTAAGGATGTCCAACAAAGTTGACACTGTTCTCACATACTTTAATAATTGAACGCTATCCAATAATGCTAACCTAATCAAAGAGAGGAAGTGGCTTTATCCCCTATGAGTTATAGGTTTCATGCTTCCTATTATTGGCTTTTTATTATTTCTTTTAATAAGAAATAAGTAGTAGTGGAATTGCTAACTTGCAAGGACAGCCCTACCAAACCCACTTAGGAAGATGCATGGAAGTTAATTATAAAAAGGTTAATTGGACACTAGTTAATTATAATAAGCATCACAGTTAATGACAAATCCCAAACCCTAAGTGTAGAGCTACCCAACTCATATCAGATCAATTTTTAAGATCAGATCATAAATATTCTTTTTTACATGATCAAATTGTTTATAATATCTTCCGATTTGATCGATTTTTCTAGAGATATGATACTCCAAAACCTCTAATATTAAATAAATTTAATTATCTTTTAAGATAATTTTCTCAAGAGACAAATCCCAAACCTGGAGTGTAGAGCTACCCAACTCATATTAGATCAATTTTTAAGATTATTTAGGAACATATCATAAATATTCTTTTTTACATAATCAAATTGTTTATAGTGTCTTCCGATTTTATCAATTTTTCGAGAGATATGATACTCGAAAACCTCTAATCTTAAATAAATTTAATTATCTTTTAAGATAATTTTCTCAAGAGACAAATCTCAAACCTGGAGTGTAGAGCTACCCAACTCATATTAGATCAATTTTTAAGATTATTTAAGAACAGATCATAAATATTCTTTTTTACATAATCAAATTGTTTATAGTGGCTTCCGATTTGATCGATTTTTCGAGAGATATGATATTCGAAAACCTCTAATCTTAAATGAATTTAATTATCTTTTAAGATACTTTTCCCAAGAGACAAATCCCAAACCTTGAGTGTAGGGCTATCCAACTCATATTAGATCAATTTTTAAGATCATTTTGGAACAGATCATAAATATTCTTTTTTACATAATCAAATTGTTTATAGAGTCTTCTGATCAACTTTTCGAGAGATATAACACTCCAAAACCTTTAATCTTAAATGAATCAATTATCTTTTAAGATAATTTTTTCAAAGAGACAAATCTCAAACCCTAAGTATAGGACTACTCAAATTGTTTATAGTGTTTTCCGATTTGATCGATTTTTCGAGAGATATGATACTCCAAAACCTCTCATCGTAAATGAATTCAATTATCTTTTAAGATAATTTTCTCAAGAAAAATCCTTCACATCCCTTCTCATAAGCCACTAGAATTGGATGAGGGTTTATTCTCTAAATCAAGAATATTATAAAAATTTTCAATCGATTATACGATCGATAAAAAGTTAATATTTAAATTCTTATTTATAATTTTTATTAAAATTTACAAAAAAAAATATTTGTATGAATCAAAATAAATTACACATAAATATGTATATATACGACGCACTTTAGCTTTGGACTTGGCGATGGTGTCATTAAAGGTTGATTGGCAATCGCCTAATAGCTTTAAACTTTAATGGATAAGCTAAACTATCACGTGCTTTGTACCAAACAGTCACTAATAATCACGTGAGTGGCGTTTGAGTAGACGTCACGCAACAGGATGCCTGCGAATGAAAACTGGCCCCCCCGGTGGGACCCGCCCGTGGGGACGCGTCCAGCTTCAATCACAAGGCAGGTAGACAGGACGGCGACGGAAATAGGAGTTACTCGTTCTCTTAGCTGCACCGTCGGTGCCTTTAAAATTCGTGATCGAATTCATGGACGGCGGATCTTCGTCCCCCTTATAATCATAAGTAAGATTACTTATGATTATTATTATTATTATTATTCAAAAATAATAATATTTTTAACCAATTATTTGATTTTTAAAAATATTTTGGAATATATATTAATTGATAAAAATTAATTTTAGTGGGATATAAATGTAATTTTATAGAAAAATTCAGATGAGAGACAGGTCAAAGTATTCACTGTGTATATTACATGTGTAACCCCTGTTCACACACTCCCTTTGTCCACATCCCAATGAAGAAGACGAAGCGCGGAGGAGGACGAGAAGAAGAGAGCTTCGAGCCTCCACAATTAGCTACCACACCATCATCGTCGCAGAAGCGGCAGCAGCAGCAGCTTCTACTCACAGTGATCCGAAAGAAGAGACTTGTCTTTTATGATTTCCCACAGAAATGGCGTGGAGGAAATGGCCACAGATGTGATTGATGGATGGATGGCGGTGGAGATGATAGCATAATGCGTCTCTCACGCTCATCACGAAGGATAAAGAAGGATTGGTCGCCGATTGGACACCATGGATTAAACAAGTCAGGGAAGATCACTGTAGCGATATTGACTGATACCCTCCGTACGTGCAAGTTCTGACACCCTTGCATGCCTCGATCCAAGCAGTAGATTTGCTATTCCATTTGGGAGCACAGTTAAAGATGCTCTGTTCCCTCCATCGGAGTTGCGGAAAGGAGATGGGAGGAGGAGGAGGAGATGTTGTTTTCATTGGATGAGGAAGAAGAATCCTCAATGTCCATCTAAGAAACAGTGGCTTGTGTGTCGAGCAGCATGTGTGTGCGTGGAGAAGCTACAGAGTCGATGGTACTGAGAGAGTTGGTGGAGGTGGTGGTGGTGGGGCTCCGACGTAGTGTATGTAATCAATGTGCCAGTACAATTGAGGTCAAAAGTTTTGGGGAGTGGAGATCCATAGAGTGCAGTAAAGAAAAAGAGAAGGAAAAAAGAAATGAAAGAAATCAGAGGAGGGCATCATTTCATCCTCCTAAGCTCTCTTCCCAACACTCCCAAGCATCATTCTCTCTTTCTCTCCTTTATTTTCCTGTTCCCTTTGTTCAGAGAGAGAGAGAGAGAGAGGTGTAGGATTAGCTCCCATCCCTAGGCGCAGGTTACGTGATTCCTTGGGTTTACAGGCTACCTTTCACACGCTCATTCCAAGTTTCTAACCCGTGCTGCTGCTGCGTCCTGAGAAGAACGCGCAGTTAGTTCACGTCTCTTGACAATGATGAGAGGTCTTCTTCCTCCGTCCTCCGAGAGTTATGGTGTGATGGATCCACTCCCTGCCATGAATGGAACCAGGGAACATTCCTGGTGATGGACATGTTCTCTCAGCTTGGCTTAGTGGCAACCTTTTACAGCAAAAGAGTTTGCCGTAAGCTGAAGTAATCTGGGACTCGAGGTGTTCCTGCCAATCGACTCTGCATGCGCCGAGATGCCAAAGTCGAGGAAACATCAATCATCTCGAATGCTTGAAGGTGCAGTGCTTCGAGGCAACAACAGGAGAGAGAACACATTTCGACATTTTGGGATTGGATCATTATTGACTATTATTCTGAACTTGTAAACACATATCGACAGATGACAGGAAAGCCTCACAGCAGCTCTCTCATCTCCACAAGTCCTAAGAGAAACCAAATACAAGTCTCTAATCCTTGCTAGATGATATAAAATAAGAGACCTTTCTATCGAAATTGCACTTGCAACATATATAGCCTTTCACCTAAACATAAAACAGAGAGATTTAAGGAGGAAAAAAATAGTAAATTACCCCATGTTTTTCATGTATTTGCAGCTGACACTCTCCTATGCCACTTCGAGATGAGGTCAGAGGCAGCCAAGGTGAGGAACACCACGAGCACCAAGCGATGGAGCTTTTTCTCCTTTTTCACATAATCGAGCAGCTGCTGCTAGTGTTCTCATCACTGAAGAAGGTGGTGTAAGGATCGCTGTGGTGATGCGGTGTGGCCGCCGGAGGCGGCGGCGGTGGCATGTTGTAGTACATCGGCACCGGTGGCCGAGCGTAGCCCATCATCGGCTGGAACGCGCGATCCTGCGCATTCATCATCATCATCCTCTGCTGCTGCTGCTGCTGTTGCTGCTGCTGCTGCTGCTGCATCATTGCAGCTATGTACTGCTGCTGATATGGGTTGGCGTTGGCGGCCGCGGCGGCGATCACCTCGGGCGGTGGTGCCACCATCCCTCCCTGGTAATACCCGGGCGGTGGACCGCCAGCCGGGAGTCCTTGCATCGCCGCTGCCGCTGCCGCTGCCGCTGCGGCGGTCGGAATATTCCCCATCTGGCCCATGGGGGCGTGCATGTTCCCCATCTGGTGTCCCATGCCCACGCCCATGCCAGGGAAACCTTGGCCCATCTTGCCAGGATTGGCCATGGGAGGGCCCCCGGCACCCACTCCACTATTCACAGGCCCCTTCCTAGCTCCGTTGGCTGGATTGATGATGTTGCCATTGGTGTTACAGTTCCCAGCTTGGCCACTGGCATTGCCATTGCCACTGCCACTGGGAATGCCCTTCTTACTGTTAGCACCATTCTTACCATCTTGCGGCACGGCCCCACCACCATTCTTCCCCCCACCACCACCGGCACCACCGTTCTTGGTGGCAGATCCACCACCGCCACCACCCTGGTTTGGGTTTCCACCACCACCCTTTTTACCGCTTCCACCATTACCGTTCTTTGGCTCATTGCCGTTACACATGCCTTTGTTCTGAACCGGAACGCCCCCGGCCTTCTTATCGCCACTCCCTCCCTTCTTATCATTCATGGCATTCCCATTCGGCGCCGCGACGGGCGGCTTGATCTTGAGGTTCTTGAAATCGTCATCGAAATCGGCGTCGAAGCAGTCGAACTCGTCCATCTCGTCGTCATCAAAGTCGTCGTCGAAATCATCCTCGTCGTCGTAGTCGTCGCAGCCACCGGGGGGGAAGGCGGCGTTCACGGATTTGGGATCCTTGTAGGGTGGGAAATTGAACTCCTTCAGCTGCGGCAGCTGCAGATCTTTGGCCCCTTTCATCTGTTGCAGCTGCTGCAGCTGCTGCAGCTGTCGTTGAAGCAGCAGCTGCTGCTGTGGTGTTGGCTGCGGGTGCGGGTGCGGGTGCTGACCTTTGTGATCTTGCCCTCCGCCTCCAGCACCACCACCGCCGTTTCCAGCCTTTTGGGCCTTCCCGTTGTCCTTCTGTTGCCCTTTACCACCCTGTGGTTGTGGTTTCTGGACCTGGTTGCTGCTGTTGTTGTTACCGCCACCCTTCGGAGCCAGCAGCTCCGCATGTTTGCCAGCCTTGGCAAGCTTCTTAATGAGGGTGGCAGGATCGACGTTACCCGAGACGGTCACCTTCCCCTGCTCTGCATCTATGCTGGTGGTGTAGACCCCTGAGACCCCAAAGCGACCCGAACCAGGAACAACAAAACAAAAGGAATCGAGCGAGGAAGACATCATCAGTTGCTTAGGAAAAAGAGAAGGAAGCAATTCCATAATGACAATGTCGCAGCTCAAGTACCATCAACTTTGTGAAGCAGTTTCTTGACCTTCTTCTTACAGCCATCACAGTGAATGTTCACTTTGAGAATGCACGTCTGCGGTTGAGAAACGAGAGCATTACAAAGACGACTACGAAAGCCGGCACATCCTTCATGGTGGGGAAGAGATCCGGAGTCCAGAAGAAGCAAAAGCAGATGTATACCTGTATCTTGAGGAACTTGATGTCTTCTTCTTTACTCATCCCTCCCACTGCTCAGAGGAACAATAGCAGAGTGTTGGCTGCGATATTGGGGACAGGAGGAAGACAACAAGGGAGGGAAGAGATCAAGAGGAACCACACAGAGCAGCTCTTTAGTCAGTGAAGTCTCATCACTCCAAGGAAAGGTTGGCCGAGGAGAGAGAGAGAGAGAGAGAGGAAGGGGTTCAGAATTGTTCTCAGCTCTAAAAGATGCAGACTTGGGGAACGCAGCATTTGGGCCAATTCTCAGGTGATGGGTGGGACTATAAAACACTTGGCTTCGTGCACGTGACAGCCACGTTCCCTTCCAATACAAAGCAGATCAACATCACCTAAAGAAGATTATAGCATATAATATATATATATATATATATATATATATATATATATATATATATATATATAATGGCTCTATTATTCTTATAATTCCAATGCAATAAGGCCTTTTTTTAATTAGTATAATAAACAGAAAATGGATTTTAGCCACTTTGAAGGTTAATAATACTATGAGTAGATGGATTGATTAGAATCTTAATTAGATTTAAATGGGTTATCATTAAATGTAGTCATAATTAGGAGTCTTCTTTCATCAATGTCTGGTGACTGTGATCAATTATTGTCAACAGCAGGGGAATTGATGAGCAATTTGTTGTGGTCAGTGGAGATCAGACTGCATTGGATTCTATGACCTCTTCCTCCTCCTCCATACCATAGCACAGTGGGTGCAAGGGGAGATTAGGGAGGCATTCAGCCATGGCAAGCAATCACATGAGAAAGCTTTTGTTTGTGGTAACTGCAACTTGCAGCTGCTCCCATGCCATCAATGTGGTCTTCTTCTTATTCACATCCACCAAACTCCTTGTCTTGTAGCCTCATCCCAAGGCAGCAACAGAGCTTTGTCAGAAACATGACATAGAACCTGACTCATCTGCCATTTCTGTCATGAAAGTTGTGGCCATTTATTCCTAGTTAAGATGCATTTAAATAACAGATTATAAATTTGATTTTTTTTTTCTTACTTTAAAATTCTTTAAATATTTTTTTTTATGTTTTATATCACACAAATTAATTATTTTTTTATCATGATATCAGAGTTGGATCATTAGTTTGAAACTTGTAATGATCCCCATATATTTTATTTGATTTTTTTTAGTACTTGGGAAATACTAATTTATATGTGATAACAAATCCTAAAGTGTTCAGAATTATCAACCAATCTTTATCCAAGGTAATATTTTTATGAAATATGTTATATTTCACTTTATTTTGTTCCATGTTTAATCAACACCTGTGTGATCTACTCTTCATTTTATTTGACTCATACTATTCTTTGGATTTCTTCCACACATCAAGTTTTAATTAATTACATATGACAAGAAATATTTAGGCTGAATTTCTGAAAATAAAATTAACTTTAAAATTTTTATAAATAACATCCTAATTTTTAAAAAAATTACCTTCATCATCGTCTGTATAATCCTCGTTTCACTGTTGAACATAAGTGTAAAGGTAATCGTATCATGGGCCATACGCGAAAAAGGAGGCTAAGAAGCATGACTCATGTGGTTCATGAAGGTAAGACAAATATAGAGAGGTAAGGGTAGGGGGTTCGATGGTGACAATGACAGTGGCGATAGATTTGATCGAGACATAGGTAAACCGATATTTTCACGATATATTTTGTTAGAATTTTTAAATGTTAATATGCTATTTAAAAAAATTTTAAAGTTAATTTTTTTTAAAAAAATATCTAAATATTAAAGTTAATAAATATATTAGATCTATTCTTAGGGTCTATTCATTTCAAAATGTTTTACTGGAGGTAACAACAAGAAGAAAGAATTACTTATGTTGTAGTTTTTGTATATGTTCTATAATCATGTCTTATTTGAACTGTAACAAGGGCTAACATAAATATTCTCATCAAACTTGAATATAAGAAGAGTTCATGAAAATTATGTTAGATTTAGAATAAATATGCATAGTCTTCAAAAAATTTATATTGTGATTTTAATATTAGTGGCTGACAAACATAATATGAGCATAATATTTAGTAAAATGAAAAAGTAAATGGTGCCATAGAAAGCTGATGCACAGGAAATTAGAGTCATGTTGCTGCAAATTGCATATATATACATATACATATATATATATATATATATATATATTATATTGATGGAAGAAAACAATCTTCTATTAAAAAGGATAAAGTATAATAATCTATCTCAAATAGTATATTGAATTTGTCTTGTGCATGCCAATTTATCATGCAAATAATATTATTATAAAGGATAATATAAAAAATGATCTTACAAGGTGAGCAGAGAGCAGTGCAGTGAATTCATTCACCCAGGCTTTTGCTGTGCTTGTTTTAATTAGGTGCACTTTCCAATGCAAGGCACAGTGGTCAAGTCAAACCATTGAGCTAAAGCACTTTTCTCTCTCTCTCTCTCTATCTCTCTCTCTGTGTCTCAGTGGTGGAGGGAGAGCAGGGTCCCACTTTGATTGAGCTCCAGGATGTCATCTCTCATCTGAACATACTTTTGGGACCAAAAATATTTCTTTGCTCTGAAGGCATTTTTACATTATTTTGAAGGGCTGACAAATGATATGTTCTAATGAATTCTATCAAATTTACTTACATCTTCTAATGTTCCAATTAATTGTCTCACAAAGTTTTGAACCTTCTTTACATATTTATTTACATCAAATTATAATTTCTGAGTTTAAATGTACATAAGATAGATGTGATATCAAAACAATGGAAAGGCTCCTAATAATATCATTCAATCCACTCCCAGTGAAAGACACCAAGTCGAGGGTGGGTTCAGTGAGCATCATGAGGACATGGCAGCAGACATGGAGGCAGGAATCATGGAGGAGGTCAGCTGGTACGCTGGCCGTGGGACTGACCAGTATGGGGCGCATGTGTTCGACTAAATGCCGGATGGGGACAGGCCACTGCCTGCCCACCCCCCACTCCGATGCCTCACTCACTCATTTGAGGTTGGTGGCGACTCAGTATCCGATCTATAATTCTGCTTCGGCAGAGGGGCATGTGAGAGACGCATGCATGCATGCATTGCACGCACCCCCTTCCGCTTGCAGAAGCAATCATGCAAACCATTCTGCAATCAACACTGCAAGCATTCTGAGACACTCCTCCTCTTCGAGTGTGTTCTCAAGACACTTACTTGCGAGTAGATTTACTCTTCTTCTGTTTGCTATTGGGGTTCAGGAAGAAGATGAAACCAAAAGCAGCAGCAGCAGCAGTAGTAGGAAGAAGAAGAAGAAGAAGAAGAAGAAGAAGAAGAAGAATCATCGTCTCCGACAACAGACTTGTTTGACGCTCGCTTTTGTCGGCTGGCCTCCGTTTACGTCTGCTTTAAGTATTTATTGTTGGGCTCTAATGGCTTAAAGTGATTGGGGTCAATCTATCCTGAGATTTCAACTCAGTTTGATATCATATTAGTATTTTAGATATAGAAATTTGATTTATCAAATGATAGTTTAAATATTTTATCTTTGATAGATGAATGTAATAATAATAATATTATTATTATATATTTTTAATTTTTTTTTAAAAAAATTATTACTTCAAACGATATATATAACGCTCGCTCACACGTATATTGACGTATCATGTTGTATAATAATATACTAATCAACTCGGATGTCTCAACACAAATAATAAAAAATATTTCAATCCTTGAGTTCTTAAGGATATATATTTTTTAGAATTTAAATTTCAGTCAAATTAAATTATGAGCTAAATTGAATTCATTTTAATCTTATTAATACAAGGTTAATCTCTTAATTCATCTCTACCCTCATATCATACATATGAATTTTGAGGATTATATTTTCATATATTTTTTTATTCTTTTTAAAAAAATTTATCCAAAATAGCTTCGAATAATAATATATATATATATATATTAAAAAATTATTACATCAAATGGATATACAAAACGCTCACACATTGAGATAATAATACACTAATCAACTTGGATTTCTCAACATAGATAATAAAAAAATATTTCAATCCATGAGTTCGTAATGATATATATTTTTCAGAATTTGAATTTCAGTAAAATTAAATTATGAGCCAAATTGAATTCAGTTTAATTTTATTAATATAAGGTTAATCTCTTAATTCATCTCTATCCTCATCTCATACATTTGAATTTTGAGGATTATATTTTGATATATTTTTTTATTAAAAAAACATTTATCCAAAATAGCTTCAAATAATAATAATATATATATTTTATAAAATTTTAAAAAAATATTACATCAAATGATATACAAAACGCTCACACATTGAGATAATAATACAATAATCAACTCGGATGTCTCAACAGAGATAATAAAAAAAAATTTCAATTCATGAGTTCCTAATGATATATATTTTTAAAATTTTAAATTATAGTAAAATTAAAATATAAATTTAATTCATTTTAATCTTATTAATATAGGGTTAATCTCTTAATTTATCGTCCTCTTTTCTACTTTTGAGGATTTTATTTTGATATAATTATTTATTTTTTTAAAAAATATTTATCCAAAATAGCTTCCAACAACTTTTCACGCCATCAATAATTAGCAACAATAAAATGGATAAATAAATTACTATAGACATAAGTTAAATGCATATTAAATTCACATTTATTGTGGTGTTATAATAGACGAGACATTCTTAATGGCAATTCATTGCATTCACCAATTTTCATCTAAACCTATAAATTCTATTGAACTGAGAATAAAACAGTGAAAGGATCTTTTTCTTCTTCCAATACAGTGAAAGCTTAGTGCTATAGTTGGTGATGAATGAGTTCATTAGTGCAAAAAGCAATGTTGTTTTCTTCTTCTAAAAGAAGAAGACAAGTCATTGTCTCCATTAAGATGATAAAAAAGAAAAAGAATAAAAAGGTACAAAGAAGATCACTACCACATCAAAACAAGGGTCCTGTTTTCCTTTTAACAATACAAAAAAGAGACTAAATTATTCAGTGAAATAGAGAATTGAGATCTCAAAGATCTCCATCATTTTTCAGGCCTTTTTGTTCTGAATTATTTGGTATTTTATTTTTTGTTTAAAATATTTCAAAAGTTATTTAAAACTAGTTTACATATAAAGCAATTTGATCCCCTAATTGTAGTCCAAAATTTCCAATCATGTACATAAAATTTAATGCAACTCGAAAGTATTAAAGAAAGCAAAATAATTATAATATTATACTCCTTATTTAATAAACAATGCTCTCATTCTCATGATTCTCTACTCATCTGTGATGTGACCTCCCATCCCAGAAGAAGTCATATGATGTAACATAGCATTTCTTGTTTCCTTGATTGTATGACCTGCAATCATTCTTATTAAATTGCTTGTGAGCACATTAGTGATTGGAATGTGACATTTTGTAAGTAATTCGGTACGTATTATATCTCTAATTTCACGCATTCTAGTAGGATAAGATTGCGTGCATTGATTTCGAATCATTTTTTTGATTTGTTATCCAACATAGAACAATTGTTCAGAGTTTTCTTGCTTGTTCATGCAGGAATCCCTTGATCAGCATCTTTTGGAAGATAGTTTGAATGATTAATATCTTTTGTTATTCGACCTATAAATGAATGAGCAATCTTGTTCTTTAGCATGCATTGGATTTCAAATATATGCATTTTGGTTTCCATGTGATATGTCTATGGAATTCAGGCAGAGAACAAAAAAGTCATATGTTCCCATCCACAATTGTGAAACAGCAGCAATTAGATGCTCTTTTAATCCTTGAAGGATGGAAGAAGTCCAATAAGATGGTGAATGGCAGGAGTGAAGCCTCAACAAACACTATTGAGGATGCTTCTTGTGCTACTACTGAAGGCAGTACTGAGAGGTGACACTGAGAGCTTCCAGTCCTCAGCTCTGTGACAGTGGAAGCAGAAATGGGTGACCATGTTTGACAGCCTCAATGGTCTTAGCAGGATGCTTTGGTGCATTGTTGAGGACAGATAAAAGGGACTTTGTTAAAGTTGTCATGCATGGTTTGGTGGAACATGGATCAGAATCTTGTGCAGACTTGATGCTGGGTTGCTGTTCATATGATGTACATTGCACTGACAGGGCCATTTGGTGGATCAGAGTTGAGGAAGAGAATATTTTGGAAACAATGGGCACACACATACACACAGCCATCACTGTCATCTGAATCTTTTCAGGCAAAGATAGGAATCAGCTCAGAGAATTAGCATGATGCATTAGCCAGGGATGAGACTGAAGAGTTGTCTTTCATGGCAACTCCCATGCTCTTATTACAAAGATTACCTGCACTGCATCTGTGCATTGTCTAAAATGCAGGTTCAAAAGTGTTGTGGCATTGCACTGTCCTTTTTGCACATAGTGCAGACACCAATGTCTAAAATGAAAGGCACTCAAACAATGCTATGTTGCTCAAATGAATCCTAAGAGTAGTACATTATCGAAATAATCTCTTCCCTCGTGGGCTATAAGACTGCATACATTGACTCTCCCCGTATCCCAAGTCTCATTCGTGCATTATACATTTGTAGAGACATAATAATTTTCTATGCAATTTACTTACCATAAAGATTTCATGCATGCACAGAGTTAAAAGGAGAGAGAGATTTTCAGCAAATAAAATATGATTTTTTTTTGGCTGCAAATTTTGAAAGAAAAGTTCTGATTAATGTTTCCAGTTTTATTTGCTATGAGCAACATTTTCTCACTACTTGAATGGTGTCAGATGCAGCCAAGGATGAGTTCTGATAATGTCTTGCTGATTCTACAAATGACATAAAAAAAGTTAAAATCATGTTTGGGAAAATAAGATTCACAAGATTGTTACCTTTTCCTACCATCAATGAGGGGTCAAATCATATATAAATCTTCCTTTTTTTTAGTTGCTATTTACTTGCATAGATACATATTATTATGCATATCGCTTGGGATAAGCTTAATCAGTGTTTTAGTACTTAGATTGAATTTGAATGTTCAAACAAATGTTTGTTTTAGATATCACCTCTTACACATTTGGCTCATAAAAGTCTTTAATGCCACTTTTGCTAAGTAATTTGGATAATTGAGAGCCCATAACCCGATTATCCAATCAATCAAGTACTCATTACCATATGCTTATATTTTCATTGTAAAAAAACTCACTAATTTTAAATTGTAATCGCATCCTTTGTCTAACATAAATTCATTCATATCAAGCTCTATTAAACTTCCTCAGAGCTTAAACTCATTAATCTAAGCTCAAAGTTAAATTTCTCATTATTCGTATCAAGCAATGCTAATGAACACTCAAGATATTTAGTCGAAATCGACTACATTAATGGATAAAAGATTTTCTCAATTTTGATAATTTACTTAAACTCATTAATCTAAGCTCAAAGTTAATTTTTATATTATTCGTATCAAGCAATGCTAATGAACACTCAACATATTTAGTCGAATTCGACTATAATGCATAAAATGCCATTAGATTTGCTTAGTTTTGATCATTCTTTGTTTGAGGCAACTCTATTAAACTTCCTCAAAGCTTCAACTCATTAATCCAAGTTCAAAGTTAATTTTCTCATTATTCGTATCGAGTAATGCTAATGAACACTCGAGATATTTAGTCGAAATCGACTACATTAATGGATAAAACACTATTAGATTTGCCTAATTTTGATCATTCGCTTAAACTCATTAATCCAAGCTCAAAGTTAATTTTCTATTATTCATATCAAGTAATACTAATGAACACTCAATACATTTAGTCGGACTACATTAATGGATAAAACGCTATTAGATTTGTTCAATTTTGATTATTCTTCGTTTGAGGCAACTCTATTAAACTTCCTCAAAGTTTAAACTCATTAATCCAAGCTCAAAGTTAATTTTCTCATTATTCGTATCAAGCAATGCTAATGAACACTCGAGATATTTAGTCGAAATCGATTACATTAATGGATAAAAGATTTTCTCAATTTTGATCATTTACTTAAACTCATTAATCCAAGCTCAAAGTTAATTTTTATATTATTCGTATCAAGCAATGCTAATGAACACTCAACATATTTAGTCGAATTCGGCTATAATGCATAAAACGCTATTAGATTTGCTTAGTTTTGATCATTCGAGGCAACTTTATTAAACTTCCTCAAAGCCTCAACTCATTAATCCAAGCTCAAAGTTAATTTTCTCATTATTCGTATCAAGCAATGCTAATGAACACTCGAGATATTTAGTCGAAATCGACTACATTAATAGATAAAACACTGTTATATTTGCCTAATTTTGATGATTCGCTTAAACTCATTAATCGAAGCTCAAAATTAATTTTCTATTATTCGTATCAAGCAATGCTAATGAACACTCAATACATTTAGTCAAATTCGACTACATTAATGGATAAAACGCTATTAGATTTGCTCAATTTTGATTATTCTTCGTTTGAGGCAACTCTATTAAACTTCCTCAAAGATGAGTCCAAGCTCAAAGTTAATTTTCTCATTATTCGTATCAAGCAATGCTAATGAACACTTAGTCGAAATCGATGAACACTTAGTTGAAATCGACTACATTAATGGATAAAACGCTATTAGATTTGCTCAAATTTGATTATTCGCTTAAACTCATTAATCCAAGCTCAAAGTTAATTTTTATATTATTCGTATCAAGCAATGCTAATGAACACTCGAGACATTTAGTTGAAATCGACTACATTAATTGATAAAATACTATTAGATTTGTTTAGTTTTAATTATTTTGAGGCAACTGTATTAAACTTCCTCAAAGCTTAAACTCATTAATCCAAACTCAAAGTTAATTTTCTCATTATTCGTATTAAGTAATGCTAATGAATACTCAAGACATTTAGTCGAAATCAACTATATTAATAGATAAAACGCTATTAGATTTTTTCAGTTTTAATTATTTTGACACAACTCTATTAAACTTCCTCAAAGCTTAAACTCATTAATCCAAACTCAAAGTTAATTTTCTCATTATTCGTATTAAGTAATGCTAATGAATACTCAAGACATTTAGTCGAAATCAACTATATTAATAGATAAAACGCTATTAGATTTTTTCAGTTTTAATTATTTTGACGCAACTCTATTAAACTTCCTCAAAGCTTAAACTCATTAATCCAAACTCAAAGTTAATTTTCTCATTATTTGTATTAAGTAATGCTAATGAACACCCGAGACATTTAGTCAAAATCGACTACATGAATGGATAAAACTCTATTATATCTGCTTAAGTTTGATCATTTTCTTAAACTCATTAATCTAAGCTTAAAGTTAATTTTTCTATTATTTGTATCAAGTAATGCTAATGAACACTCAAGACATTTAATCGAAATCAACTACATTAATAGATAAAACGCTATTAGATTTGTTTAGTTTTAATTATTTTGAGGCAACTCTATTAAACTTCCTCAAAGCTTAAACTCATTAATCCACGCTCAAAATTTCTTTTCCCATTATTAATATCAAGTAATGCTAATGAACACTCGAGACATTTAGTCGAAATCGACTACATTAATGGATAAAACTCTATTAGATTTGCTTAATTTTGATCATTTGCTTAAATTCATCAATCCAAGCTCAAAGTTAATTTTTCTATTATTCGTATCTGCTAATGAACACTCGAGACATTTAGTCAAAATCGACTACATTAATAGATAAAATGCTATTAGATTTGTTCAGTTTTAATTATTTTGAGGCAACTCTATTAAACTTCCTCGAAGCTTAAACTCATTAATCCAAGCTCAAAATTAAATTTTCTATTATTCGTATCAAGTAATGCTAATGAACACTCGAGACTTTTAGTCGAAATCGACTACGTTAATAGATCAAGCTATACTAGATTTACTTAATTTTGATCATTCTTTGTCTAAGACAACTCTATTAAACTTTCTAAAAGCTTAAACTCATTGATCCAAGCTCAAAGTTAATTTTCTCATTATTCGTATCTAGTAATGCTAATGAACACTCAGATATTTAGTAAAAATCGACTACATTAATTGATCAAGCTCTACTAGATTTACTAAATTTTGATGATCAATTTTCTACGTGAAAGCAGGAACAAAAAAAACATATGAATTATGGGACGAAGTGGCCTCCACAATGATCCAAAATAACTAAGCAAAGCGACTCTTCGCCTCGTTATTTCTTCTTGGACAGACTAAACACTTCACTCAGTCAATTAACCACGGTTAAAGTCCGTGACACTTGTACGTGACGCTACAGTGATCCCCGACGGATACGGTGTACGTGTGCTTGGGCTTGACGAGGGAGATTGGCAGGCGGAGGAGTGCATTGCAGACGCAGGAGTCGTCTATCTCCTTCAGCCACCGGCAACAACGGTTGCGGTGATGCCCCTTGGCCTCACCCTCGCCATGTCCATGGCTGTGCCCGTGCTCACTTCCACGGCCACGCCGATTCGCCGCGTGTATGATGGTGCAAGCGCGGTTGGCTAGCTCGAACTGCGCCAAGCAGTCGACGACCTTGGTCTGTGCAGAAGTCAGCTCGGGAAGGAGGAGGAGGAGGAGGAGGACGTTTGCGGCGGCCATCGGCGATTGCAGGACCGCCCTTGCCATCTCTTGGCCACCCTGCGGAGAAATGCCGGCTTCTTTTAGCTATTTATGGTGGCAGACGCTGGGTGGACAGGGCTCCAGTTTCTCACTTTCTTGTTGCCAAAAGATGACGGTAGAAGAAGGTGTAGTGCTTCATGCACCAAGCATGAGGGTTGGATTTTGTTGCACCAAGCAAGAAGGTGTAGTGCTTCATGCACCAAGCAAGAAGGTGTAGTGCTTCATGCACCAAGCATGAGAGAGAGAGAGAGAGAGAGAGAGCATGGAATTATGATCATTAGGTTTGATTCAATGCTAGGAAGTGAAGGTAGAAAGTAGTCTGGCAGAAGAAGCTCAAGTTGCATGATACAAATGCATCATTAGATTAGAGACCTAATATTTAGTAAATGATTAAGATAATATATAAATCCTACCACAATCGACACTATTTGGATTGATTGCATATATTGAAGTTAAAAGTATATATTTAAAATTTTATATATAATTTTAAGTTTCTTTATCTTTTCTTATACCACTAATAATATTCATTTCAACTTTTAAATACTACTATCATAAGCATATGTCTATACCACCTTTGTTGGAAATAGTGGTGCATGTGAGACAAAATGAGATGAGCTATGAATTGAAATAATCAAATTACATATATTAGGTTTAGCCCATAGTATAAAAGTCTTAAATTTTTATATTGAATTGATATCAAACCTAATATATGTTTTTTAATCCTAATGTTTGCCAAACTTGACTAATCTGATCTAACTTTTATTGCTATATTTCTGACATAGTATTAGAGTCAGATAGATAAAATTTGATCCGAATGAGTTAAGATTAGGAAAAAAGAAAAAAAGAGATTGATCCAAGCTTGAGCTTGTAATCAATTTGATCCGAATGAGTCAAAAAAAAAAAATATTGATCTAAGATTGGGACAAATAATCAAAGATAAGTTATAATTTCATTGAGTGAAAATAAGTCGATGAGAAAAATATTCGTAAGTGTGAGATGAAAGGAGATGGACTAGGAGGATAGTATCACATCGGTAAAGATCGAAAGAATTAGGTTACATATACTAGGTTTAACCCATAGTCTAAAAGCATAAATATTTTGATTGAATTAGTGTCAAACATGATGTATGTTAAATTGGATTACACATAAAATCTTAATTATTTTCGATTAAAACAATGTCAAATCATCTTAATGTTAATCAATTTGACTTAGACTCATCATTATTAGATTTATGACAATCTTAAACAATTGATATAAATTTTTTTACATTTAGATCCTATGCTCCAAATATTTATGTACTATTAAAAGGTAAAGATCAACTAAAATTCATATACTAATCAAAACCTACCCCTTACAACCAATGTGTTAGTAATCAGATTAAAGTAATATTGTAATCACATCAAATATTTAAGTTAGGAATTGATTTTCTTTCCTTACTTGTTATTATAATTTAAGGAAATCCTAATCTACTTCCTTGTTTGTTAATATGAATTAAGAAAATAACTAGTAAGTATTCCAAATATGATGATATCATATTTGGTAGTATATTAAATGGAAATAATTTATATTAAATAAATACGAAAATTAAAATTTATTTCCCTTAATAGAGGCTCACCTCCTATTTAAAGGGGAGGGATCTCTCTCTCCTTCGTTCCTCACCTAGTCGAGCCTGGCAGCGGGAGGAACAAGGAGTTACACCCTGTTGACAAGAGAACGAGGAGTTACACCCTGTTGACAAGAGGTAGGTTTTCCCTACCTTTCTTAAAAGTTTTAGCTTTTATTTTGATTCTTTAAATGTTGAAAGTTTTATAGTTTGAAAAATGTGTATCAATTCTTTAAATGTCAAATTTTTTTGTATTAAAGTAATCAGTTAAAGTTTTCAAAATATTCTCTGACCCATGATTAAGGTTTTTATTGTAGAATTAAATATGTTAAAAAGGTATATGTTTTATATGATATATTTTCTGTATTACAGTTTATCTTTAATCTTATCTGGATTAAAATCTTGTTATACTAGAATATGTTATCTAAAATCCCTTTTTGATATTCTTTGATCTGAATTTTAAAATATATTATTCTGAATGATTTAAAATATGACTAGAATATGTTGAAATTTTATGTGTTGAAAACATGATTTTTATTTGAATTTAGAAAGCTATTTCCTTGTGTTAAAAACTTATCTCCTAGTCCCTCTTTTAATGTCTTATGATTTCTAGTCAAATTGAGAATGTTATTTCTTTGTATTAAAACTTTTCTCTTCATCTATCTTTTAATGCATTATTATGTTTTCATATATGTTGTTAATGGGTATATGCTATGACTAGTCCATGGGCTAAGGCTGGATCAGTTTTATGTAATGCATGCTCAATCATGTATAATGCACATGACCAATAGATGGACTGGCTCAATCTAGCCCAATATTATTGTTGAACTTGAGCCCAAATATTGATTGAATTAAACTATACTTGATTAGTCTAGATCAATTCAGGGTGATTCCGAATTGATTGACTTATTCAAGTTAGTTTAACCTAAATTGAACTTAATCTAGTCTAAATTATACTAGTCTAGGGTGGTTCCAGACCAGTTAAATAAGGATTAGAGATCAGTTCAGTTAGGCTCTAGTAAATCGAGTTCAATTGAATCGATTAAACTAGAGTTCAAGTCAATTGAGGGTTAATTTATATTATTTGATATTGATGATTTTTGAAAGAGACGTTTTAAATATGTTATTTCATCCCGAAATGGATATGACCAGTGTGAGATTATATTCCTGCCAAGAGCACGTAGGGCGATTCCCTTCGGGGATTAGCGGGCCGTCAGACGTGGCGGCTGGACGGTTCCTCCATCCGCTGTTGGGAGGAACGTGTCCCCACTTTGGCGGGTGTGGGACACCACTCCATCCGCTGTTGGGAGTGTGATATGAGTTTGCCTCCATCCGCTGTTGGGAGAACACAAACTCATCCCGTAGGATAAAGCCTCTCCATCCGCTGTTGGGGGAGTGCTCCTTCGGGTACTTGATATACGCCAATGGGATGATTGATTGAATTTTGGTCATGTATTTATCTTGATTTGACTTTTGGGGTTCCTACTCAGCGTTGCTGAATTTTCTTTGTTTTTGATTTTCAGAGCAGCCTCCCTCTAGTACTAAATCGGATTCCAGTAGAGAGCGAACATTCCTCTACCGCTAGGTAGAGCCACTTGGATGACTCTTGAAGTTAACTTTTCTATTTGTAATTTGATGAATAAATGAATTGTAATAAATGGTTATAGATGATGAATAAAGTGATGTTTATTTATTTGGCCTGTGTGAAAATATATGAAAAAAAAAAAAAAAATTCAGGATGTGACAAATATAAACTAAGACATGATATCTTTGAGTATTATTGTCATCTTCTCCTTCTCTTTGAGAAAGGTATTATCCCAAGTTCTAAGATTGGAAACTCAAAAATGTGAAGTGAAGAAAAATAAAATAAAATAATATAAAAAATCTAAACTAAAATAGAACACACACACACACACATAAAATAAGAAAAAAGCCAATCTTAAATATGAGCAATATGCTTAGCTTGGTTGGACCTTATTATGGCCTCTCTCTCCTCCTTGCATGTTACATTTTGCTTGGCCCAACAGTTAAATAACAGAGAAGGATAGATATATGCTCAATTGCTTCAGTGATATCTCCACAAGGCATGCACTGAGCAGTGGTATTGAAGTTCAACTTATATGCAAATATTTCGAGTTAGATAATCTTTTTGTACAGTAGTTTATGACAGGAAAATTTTCCTCGAGGATTTCCAACCCTACCAGTGATTGTTATATGGATAGGAAGCCTTTAGGAAATTATAAGCAGACTTACCTATGGCTTTGCCATACAAATCTATTTATTATTATTATAAGGAATCGACGATATCTCTAAGCTCTTTAAAGTGTCTAATATAGTACGATTGAACATGTCTTGAAGAAGTTAGAAGTTTCGATCACCCGATCGGATTAACAATGTGACGAGGATAAAATCATTCCTTCATAACTTGATTCGTCGATACTTATATGACACAAAATAACAAACTACGTTATGCTAGATTTACCACTTGGTATGTTAATGCTTGTTATTTCGGATCTACCTCGCCAGTGACATTTCTAATAAAAAGATTTTTTTAAATATTTTTTTAATTTTTTTTAATTGAAATACTAGTTGAGAATATCCGATATATATGTTTTTTATCATATGTATCTCACTTTGGCTTTGTATTAATAGATCCGGTATGATATCGATGGTTTAACCCTAGCTCTACTTCTCGACACCTTGGGTCAGATCGACATGCTATATTTTGAACTCAAACCTAGTCGTCATATCGTCCCATCACCATGACAATAGAGTGCACAAATCATGCCAATTAGGTTGTAATTAGTGTTGAACAAAGGTAAGCTTCCATGGGATGAGTGTGCCGAATTTGAATGGTGTTTGCAAGTGTAAGAAACAAAGCTGGTTGACACAAATGAGACAATATTTCACTTGCGTAGGACAAGGACAGGATAATTAAGATGATCATAATCTAACAATGAAGCTTGTAGTTTATGGCTTCACATTAGAGAAGCAAAAAGCATCATAGGGAAGCAACAATGAGAGTGTTTTCTTCTGCAAGATGAGCCCTGAAACCATTCATCATCTGCAACAAAATCTTCACCATCACAATGCCTTTCTACAGATGGCTTTCCTTCTCGGAGTTTATGGGAACCAGACATCAACTTCTATCATATTCACTTTTCGACACCTTGATGCAACTTTCAACAGCTGAATGCAATTGATTTGGATGTGTGTTGGTTGGAGCACACGACAAGCTAGAAACCACATCTCTAATGAAGTCGTCAACGGACCTCCATGGATTCTTGGGATATGTTTCGGTACGTACAGTGATTGTCCTGTATGTTGGTTCTCTCTCAACACATGGAAGTGGTGAAGAGATGCTTCTGTCAAGTTTGTCTGATTGCTTCAGGGATGAGCTGTGGTGTTGTCTTTTAGCCCCTCTATTTCCTACTGATTCATTGATTTCTGTGTCAAATGATAAGTTATTTTTGTCATTTATTTCTTTTCTTTTTCTTGTTGATTTGTATCTTTCTCCAAAAAGATGGATCATCTCAAATCATACCCTAGATATTAATTTCAATTATGATGCATTAAACACCACAATTTTTTTTTCTCTCAGGAAAAAAATATATTTAAAAAAAAAACACTAAATTATGTCAATGAAAAATTCTCATACACCCGTCTCATCTATTGTGGAAGGGCCAGAAACCTCGAATTCAAGAGAAAAAAAATTTAAATTCTTCACTATATATTTAGATTTATCTTAAATTTTTGAAAAAAAATTAATAGCTAAAAAATATCATGAATCATATTAGTAATAATGATAATATTGAGATTTTATGATTTTATTATTGTAGTCTTCATGTGAAAAATCTTTACGAATGAATAGGAATAATCTTGTTATATAAGTTTGATATTTGTGCAGTATTCTATATATTAATTTCAATTATGATCCGTTAAACATCACAATAATTTTTTTTTCGCTCAGAAAATTTTTTTTTTTCCTAAAAAAGAGACACTAAATTATGTCAATAAAAAATTCTCATGCACCGGTCTCATCTCTTATCGGAGGGCTCAAAACCTCGAATTCAAAAGAAAATACTTAAATTATTCTCTATATATTTAGATTTATTTTAAATTTCTCAAAAATTTCACAATCATATTAGTAATGGTCCAGAGGAGATCATTAATTTTTCGACATTAATATTGGGACTTTATGATTTTATTATTGTAGTCTCTACGTGAGGGATTCTTTACGAATGAATAATTATAATCTTGTTATATAAGTTTGATATTTGTGGAGTGCTCTTATAACCTACAAACAAAAACATGCCAGCATCAGATCTTAAAAATGAAACCTCACCCCCAATATATATATATGTTGTTGTCTTAGAAAATAAGCAATTCTTGCTTGTGGTGTTCTGTACTAACATCTCTGGATTCTTTTGTCATATTAAGGCTAGTGTTTTGATTTCTTCCCTGGAAACATCAATAAAGTTATTGTTATGGTATCTGAGTTCTAATCATTTGTTATGCTTTTACTCTAGAATTTAGAATACAAGGAACATGTTGATATTTGCTAATCCTTTTGGCCTGTCTCCTTCCTAAACAAATGTTCTGAATTGATGATTTACCACATAGCATATACACATTGATCAATAATTAACAGTAAACTACTGTCCCAATACTTGCCAAAGGATGTGGATCTTTCAAGTCTCACTTCAAATGAAAACAGCCATAAAATAATCTTAATACTATTGGCCTGCAATTTTTCTCCTGTAAAAATCTCCAAATTGTTTTAAGTGGTATTGAAGGACAAAAAGCTCTATCAAATGACACTATATTTGCAAGGAATGGAGACAACATTCAAGGACTTGCAGGTTATTAGATCATAATTATCAACCATTGATTAAATTGGTGAATATAAAATTTCAAGGAACCATTAAATTGATGAATATTATATCATAAATTGATGAATACTATTGCTGCTGTCTCTTTTTCTTTGCTAGCTAAAAACTGATTCATGCCACAAAAATTATTCTTATGTAGCTTTCATATATATGTTATATCAGTGAAAAGTCATCTAATGCTGCTGAAGACATCTATTTGCTCATCAAAGCATCTTTCTTGAAGCAACTCCAATTTACTTTCTGAATGTTACAGATTAAGCTACATTTACAACATGTGAAGCCTGAAACACCCACCCTGATTTCTAAATGAATTCTTTGGAGGAAGAGATATCCCATGCTGAGTCAGTTACAGGGAGCTAAGTTTTCATATTCATATATATATATATATATAATATTTGGGAAATTACACTCTTGTTTTTTTATTTAAAAAAAAAAAAATTTAGAAACTTCATTTAAGAGATGAACAATTTGTATAAACAACAAAACTAACATTTGATTTCTGCATATAGGCCATTGGAAATATCTGATTAAGAATTAAATAGTTGCAATAGACAAAAAGAATTTGTGATTATGTAAACAGAGATAAGGCAAGGATCAATCACTAAATGTATATATCAAAATCAAACTCAACTAACTAGACAAAATATCTTCTCTAATGGTCCATTTTGATGGCCAATGGTCATTATCATTAAGATAGAGAGTGTTGGGATTCATTGAATTTTTTTAGTCCTAAACTAACGTAAAGAACATATTTTATTGAGTTATGTAATTCCAATAGGAGTCGGCTTGGCCTTCTGGTCGACTAAGGGTATAGTTGAGATTTATTATTTTGATTAGGAGTCCTCCAAATCCTAGTAGACTAAGGGGTGGAACTCTATAAATAGGGATGTATATGTTTCTTTACACTATCAAGGAAATACTTTTTAGTCTTTGGTAAAACCTAGGAGGTCGATCCCCTCGAAGTGATAAGAAGGCTGATCCTCTCGAAGTTATCTTATCCCTTTCTTCCCCTTCTTCTAAGGTAAAACCCTAAGGGTCTTATCATATGGTATTAAAGCCATGATCCTCGATGTTTCCACTACAACTCTCCACACCGATCGCTTGGCATCCCGGTGCAACTTCCCAACTATGCGATCTTGCTACTATGCTTGTTGCCCTCTAGCTCATCCACGTCGCCCTCTTGAGTGCCTCGAATAATGGCGACGATCAGCAGACCACCCCCTCGTCGCCTCGGCTAGGATTGCTAGCGTCCCGTCCCAACCGCGTGACTGACGCTGCTCCTAGCCACGACCCTCGGTGTTCTCGTTGCAACAACCATGCCTTCATTGCTGCCTCCTAGCCGTGCCACCGACGTTGCCCTCCAACTATGTGTCCTCCATGCAGCGACCGCAGTGAGCCCTCACACTGCTCTCGACTCTATCGTTGCTTTCCAACTGTGCAATCTTGCTGTTCTGCCCGTCGACTCATCCACATTGCCCTCTCGAGCGCCTCAAATAGCAGCAATACCAACAGACCACCCCCTCATCGCCCCGACCAGGATCGCCAGCATCCCGTCCTAGCCGCGAGATTGCCAGCATCTCGTCCCAATCACGTGACTGATTTTGCTCCTGGTCGCAACCCTCGGCATTCCTGTTGCAACAATCATGCCTCCACCGTTGCCTCCTAGCCACACCATTGGCATTGCCCTCCAACCACTCATCTTCCACGCAGCGACCACAGCGAGCCCTCACATTGCTCTCGACTTCGTCGTTGCCTCCCAACCACACCACCGACGTTGTCCTCTAGTTGCATGCCCTCCATGTAGCGACCGTAGCGAGCCCTCATGCTACTATCGATGGCCAAGGCTTCCTCGGCATCCTTGTAGCGATCCTTTATGACCCGACACCAAAAATAGGAGTTGGGAATTACAAATATGTAGTCCTTCGCAATGGCTACCGACAATTCAATGAGAGCTCAACTAGAAGCCTTAGAAGCCAAAATTGAGAATAGGCTATAGGAAACCCTTAATGATTTTAAAAGGAGCCTATTGGAGAATTTGAATAAGTTTCAACAAGAAGAGAGCTCAAGTCCAGCGTTAAACTGATCTAGAGACAAAAAAAGGCACCAAGAACATGACATAAGCTACCCACGTATGAATGTAGAATTTCTAAGATGGGAAGATGGGGATCCGACTAGTTGGATCTCTAGGGCAAAAAATCTTTCCGCTTTCACAGAACTCTAGAAGAATTCAAGGTGGAAATATCTTCAATCCAATTAGATGGAGATGTAATTCAATGGTATGATTGGTACGAAACCTGTCACGGGATCCCCTCGTGGGAGCAATTCAAGAGACGACTTCTTGTTTATTTTGGACCATCCGAATACAAGAATGTTGATGGACAGGTCGCCAAAATTCTTTAGACCTCTATAGTGCTACAATATCACAATTGATTTGAACAACTATCAAATCAAGCCAGAGATTAGTTTGAATGACAACTAGTGGATGAATTTATTGAAGGGTTTAATCCAGATATCCGGTGTAAAGTTAAGGCTTGCCAACCCCGTACTATGACCATTGCAATCTCATTTGCACATTTTCATAAAGAAAAAAATCAGTATGGAGAATCATCGAAATAGATGTGTCAACAAATAGGTAATCAACAAGTCGCCCACCCTATCTACTCTCAACCGAAACCCTAATACCCGAAGACTAACCCGAGAAGAACTCAATAAAAGATCAATGAAGGGTTTTGTGCTGGCATTGTGGTAAAAAGTGAAGTAAGAAGCATCGATGCAAATAAAGAAAGCTTCTGATGATTGAGCCAAATAAGGAGGAACTAGAAGTTGACGATATGGACTTTGATCATGAAGGTATGGATACTAATAAAAATATTGAACCTATCACACATATAGTGCATGCATTGGCCGGCTACTCTAACTCACAAATTATGAAAGTTGGAGGAACTTTAAAACATCAACATATTACTGTTTTGATTGATACTGGTAACACTAATAATTTTATGGACAATAAGATTGCTACTCAATTGGCTTACCATATTGATGGCTATAATAAATTTGAAGTAAAGGTCACTGATGGACATATTCTCACTTATGATAGTAAGTGTTCAAAGATAAAACTGATTATGCAGGGCCAAGATTTGCTTATGGATTTCTTTTTGCTACCCTTGGAAGACTATGAAGTGGTGCTTGGAATTAAATGACTATCAACCTTAGGTGATGTTTCCTAAAATTTTTTAAATTGATTATGAAATTTTTTATGGAAAGCAAGTGATCCTAAAGGGAAGATATAGAAATAAGGTCACAACTATCACTAGCCATCGGATGGAGAGGATTCTTCGAAAGACACACTAAATTCTTTGTACAATTGTAGAGCATTGAAAAGAAAGCGACAGTGCACAACCAGATCGAAGATGTCGAATAATTGCTCAAAGAGTTTGCAGATGTATTTGTAGAGCTACAAGGACTCCCACCTCTTTGACCTCATGATCACTGAATTCCGATTTTACCTAGGAGAGTACTAACTAATGTTCGACCCTATATCTACATATTTTTAAAAGGTAAAGATAGAGAAGATTGTCAAAGAGATGTTGGAAACAGAGGTCATAAGAGCTAGCGTTAGCCTATATTCCTCTCGAGTCCTATTGGTAAGAAAGAATGATGGCTCATGACAAATGTGTGTGAACTACAGAGCACTCAATAACATTATAGTGAAAAACAAATATCTTATTCCAGTGGTAGATAAGCTATTAGATGAATTGGGAGGAGCATAGATTTTCACTAAATTGGACCTACGGTTGAGCTATCACTAAATTAGAGTGCATGAAGATGATATGTAGAAAGCTATCTTTAGAATACATAACGACTACTATGAATTTCTGGTAATGCCTTTTGGGTTAACCAATGCACCCTCTACATTTCAGAGTTTAATGAATGATATATTTCGGGCTTATCTCCATAAGTTTATTTTGATTTTCTTTGATAATATTCTAATATATAGTCCATTCTTAGAGAGTCATTTATTACATTTATGGACTATCTTTACTATTCTTCATGAGCATTGTCTTTCTATCAAGAAATCAAAGTACAGGTTTGTGCAACCAAAGGTCGAGTATTTCGGCCATATCATCTCTCAAAAGGGTGTTACAATTGATCATTTAAAAATCCAAGTAATGAAAGATTGGCCAATCTTGGGACTCACGGGCTATTACCAAAAGTATATGAAGAATATGGCAAAATCAGTGCCCTCTTGACATCACTTCTGAAGAAAGATGCATTCAAATGGTTAGAAAAGGCAACTTAGGGGTTTAACTCTTTGAAGACTACAATGACTACTACATCAGTGCTTGCTCTATCTGATTTTAACAAGTTATTTATGATTGACTCTGATGCTTCTGGAATAGGTAAATAACCTATATTTATGTGGGAAGGTCAACCCATTACTTACACTAGTAAGGTTCTTTCCTTTTCTCATCTGAGTTTATCTATTTATGATAAGGAGATGCTAGCTATTGTATATCAAGTCACGAAGTGGAGACCCTGCTTAATTGACCGACGGTTTCAAATACGCATAGATCACAAAAGCTTAAAATATTTCCTGGAGCAAAAGATTTCTTCTTTAGAGCAACAAAAGTGGGTCACCAAGCTATTAAGATTCAATTATGAGATTACTTCTAAAAACAGGAGCAAGAATTTAGTTGCAGATGCACTCTCACGGCTTCCATAACAACCTGAACTAGTAGCTATCTCCATTCCTACTCGTGAGACTTTATAAATTATCAAGAGAAAATGGTTAGATAATTCTAAGATCCAGGATATTATTAGAAGACTAGAAGAAGCTTCAGGTTCTATTCCAAATTATAGGTGAGATTTGGTGAACTTACGCTATAAAGGCCGAATAGTTGTAGCACCATATTCTTCTTGCTAAGCGATAATTCCGAAGGAGTTCCATTCATCACCAATTGCTGATCATTTTTTATTTCTCCACACTTACAGATGAGTCTGATAACTTTTCTATTAGAAGGGTATGAAAAATTTTATCAAGAAATTTGTTACTGAATATGATGTTTGCCAATGCCACAAAAGTGAGACAGTAACTACCCTAGATTTGCTTCAGCCCCTCTCTATTCCTGATGTTGCTTGGACCGACATATCCATGGACTTCATTAATAGACTCCCACCATCACAAGGAAAAAGCATTATATTTGTAGTTGTGGAGTAGCTTACGAAATATGCTCATTTTTATGCTTTATGACATCCTTATACTGCCATAAGTATTACTCGTATTTTTGTTGAGAACATAGTTAAATTGTATGGGATTCCTCATTCCATTGTTAGTGACAGAGATAGGATTTTTACTAGCACATTTTGGACAAAACTTTTTTGTTTACAGGGTACCCATTTGAATATAAGTACTACTTATCATCCACAAACATATGAGCAAACTGAAGTGGTAAATAGGTGCCTAGAAAATTATCTAAGATGCTTTATCGGTAACAAGCTAAAGGAATAGACAAAATGACTTCCCTTAACAAAGTGGTGGTATAATACTTCCTACCAATTTCTTATTAAAATGACTCCTTTTGAATCAGTTTATGGTCGAACCCCACCTACAATTACAAAATATGTACTCAGCACCTCTAAATTTGATTAAGTATATAAGGAATTACTTGATAGAGACAAGATTATTCAGCTTTTAAGGGATAACCTTGCAGTTGCATAAGTAAGAATGAAATAACAAGTTGATAAATACCAACATGAACGAGAATTTATCATGGGTGATTGGGTTTTCCTTTGTATTCAGCCCTACAAGCAAACTTTCATAAAGGTATGGTCTTCTATGAAGTTGTCTCCTCGATTTTTCGGGCCTTATAAAGTATTAGAACGCATTGGACCAGTTGGTAACCGTTTAGATTTGTTGGCTAGCTCCAAGATACACCCAGTTTTTAATGTTTCCTATCTTAAAAAGAAGTTAGGTGAAGATAAGATAGTGCAACACCATTTGCTGGACATCTTTGCTGCTAGTGAAGTTCAAGTTCAATCGCAAGCCATACTTGATCGACGAGTTGTGATGCATCGTAGACATCTTGTGATTGAAGTTCTAGTGCAATGGGCCAACTTACTAAAGGAAGATGCTACATGATAGTTCTACAATATACTGAAAGAGAAGTTTCTAGAGTTTGATGCTGCTCATCCTTGAGGACAAAGCTGAATTAAAAGAGAAAGGAATGTTAGGATCCTCTGAATTCTCTAAGTCCTAAATTAAAGTAAAGAACATATTCTCTTAAGTTCTATAGCTCTGGTATGAGTCAACTAAACCTTCTAGTCGGCTAAGTGTTTAGTTAAGATTTGTTATTTTGATTAGAAGTCCAAGTCCAAAAGGACTAAGGGGTAGAACTTTATAAATATGAATGTATTTGATTCTTTTTACTATCAAGGAAATACTTTTTAGCCTTTAGCAAATAGTAGGAGATCGATCTCCTCGAAGTGATCAAGGAGGTCAATCCCCTTGAAGTAATCTTATCCCTTTTTTTCTCTTCTTCTAAGGTAATACCTTATTTGTTGAAGCTGTCGTGCTTAACCCGAGACCATTGTTTAATTGATAAAGAAAGATGACACTCATGTAGCTAAATATCTTGAGGCAATTGCTATGTTGAATATTACTTGTGATAAGGTGATTGTGGAATTAGGGAGCTGAGACTCATGTACCTCTATATATCAATTCAAATCTCCACTAACATCATCATGATGCAGGACTAACTTGGTTAAATTTAAATTAATAAATTTATCTAACCCTGTATACGATTCAAATTTATGGAGATACATAGTTTTACAACCATGAGATGCTGATTTAGAACCACTACAAACCATACGATTAGAATTTTTTGAAGTTAAGTCAAAATTTTGTTATCTAACAAGGATGTTGATTTGGATCCAACCAAGGTCCTCTGCTGCATATGTCTTAAAGTGATATAGTGTCGAAAGTGATATAGTGTCAGATGAAGAAACAATCTAAACTAAGATCCTATAAGATTTTATTAGGGGTGTGTGATACGATATATTTTGGCCTCCAAGACACGCCAGGTCATAATCCGTACTAAGACACTACACGGCCTCGGGAACCCCAAGACGAGGTCGCTCCCAAGACACACAAAGTCAGAATCCGTATTAAGGCACTGCTCAGCCTCGAGAACCCCGAGATGATGCCACCCCCAAGACACGCCAAGTCAGAATCCATACTAAGGCACTGCTCGGCACGTCCACCATGCTAATCTGCGTACGACCAACCCACGTACAGTAATATAAAGACCTCTAGCTAGCATCTGGCAAGAGAGGGCAAAAAATCAATTGATCACTCAACTGACTTTCTTGTCGGAGGGGCCTCGTCGGGTGATCTCGACGAGGGTCATTTTTGTAGGAAAACGCGGCCACCTCATGAAGGCGAGCTGCCAACCACCCAGGAATCGTCGTCCAGTGCACAAAGGAGAACAGCCAACCGGCCCGGATCCTGACTAACGCCAACCAGCACCCCTTCCCAAGGGCGCAGCCACCCTGTGAAGATGAGCTGCCAACCACCCCGAAGAAGGAGAGACGCAGCTCGGCGTACACAGCGCCCGAATCAGCACACTAAGGAACGCTGATCAGCACCTCGTCGTGGGTGCCCGATCGACCTCGGCATCCAGCTTAGCTGATAGAAGACTCCCGATATCGACCTGTGGATCAGTTTGTGCTGACTCACCAACCACGACACATTTGTTCACTAAAAAATTAGCGTTAGAAGGAGGGCCATGTCGCAAGAGCATCCCGCGGGAGCTCTCCCCGAGGGAGAACTACCGGCCTGTCACCCTTCTATCGGGCTCGGAGATCAGCCCCTCCCCATTCTTCGAGATGGGGGGATCCCGGCCTCGACGCCAGATCGCTACTAGCGCCCGTTCAATGACCCGGGGTTACCACCTCCCGGACTTACCACGAGACCCTCGGCCGTGTCGCCCGAGGCGTTCCTCAGCCTAACCAAGCAAGTACAAGCGATGGCAGGGATGATGCAGACGCTCATCCCACTCATTCCCTAGATCATGCAGCTAGCAGCTCCTTCGATCGACCCGACCCGGCAGCGGTCGAGCGGGGAGCAGGTCGGGGCCGGAGAAGCCCGAGAGCAAGCAACAGACCCGAGAGGTCCACCCAAGCAGAGCATACCCACGCCCTATCAAATCACACCGCCCGGCTCTGAGCTCGACACCATAACGTCCGACTCGACGGATGACTCGTTCAGGATCCAACTGTCCCAGGTCAACCAACGTCTGGACGCATTCTAGCGTGAGTTTCGAAAATCGTGGGGCGAGTCCAACGAAGGCAGCTCGAGCGGGTCCCCTTTCACTCAAGAAGTGTAGGACAAGCTGGTACCTCTCAACTTCAGGCTACCGACATTGGAGACATACGACGACACCTCCACATTCCGGGCTCAGATGGCCCTCTATGGCACTTCCGATGCATTGATGTGCCAGGCATTTCCGACCACTCTAAGGGGACCGACATGAGCATGGTTCAACCGGCTATGCCTATCCTCGGTCTCATCCTTCGACCAACTCGCCGAGGAGTTTGAGCAGAACTTCCTCGCGAGTGCGTGACCTAGGCCTTCCATGGCCACCCTGCTTGTGCTATCCCAGCATGAAGATGAGTCGCTCTCTCAGTTCGTGGCACGCTTTGCCACTGAGATCCGGGGATTCCCGGATGCTCACCCCTCTCTTATCATGCAGGCATTTCTGATAGGCTTGAAGCCTTCAAGGTTCTTATGGTCACTGATCGAGAAGCCGTCGGTAACCATCCTCGAGATGCTCCAGCGCGCCAATCAGTACATTGCCGCTGAAGCTCTGGTGGCGGGAAAGCACATGAATAGCAAGAGGCTAAGGGCAAAACAATCCCGGGGAACAACTTCAGCAGCCTCGGTGCAACCCCGCCAGAGGCCCGACTGACAAGAGCTACTACTCTCGAGGCCTCCGCCTCTCCCTTTGAGCACGTTCCACTGGGACTACGACCATGACACGGAAGATTGTCGTGACCTCCAGAATCAAAGCAAGGACTTCATCCGAAAAGGTCACCTCGGGCGCTATCTCGAGGAACCCCGAGAAGCAACTCCACGTCCCAGGGGACCCATCGAAAGATGCCTCGTCATCCAAAATCTCCCGTCGAAAAGCCACTCGCGATAAGAGGTTCACAGGCTCTCCAGATTGGTTCCCGACCTACGGCCTGCCGGCCCAACTCTTGCCCGAGCCTCTCCAGATAAGTTCCCGACCTGTGGCTCGCCAGCCTAGCTCTTACTCGAGCCTCTCCAGATCATTTCCCGACCTGTGGCCCATCAGCCCAGCTCTTACCCGAGCCTCTCCAGATCGGTTCCTGACCTACGGCTCACCGGCCCAGCTCTTGCCCGAGCCTCTCTAGATCGGTTCCCGACCTACGGCCCGTTGGCCCAACTCTTGCCCAAGCCTCTCCAGATAGGTTTCCGACCTATAGCTCGCCAGCCTAGCTCTTGCCCGAGCCTCTCCAGATCGGTTCCTGACCTGGGGCTCGTCGGCCCAGCTCTTGCCCGAGCCTCTCTAGATCGGTTCCCGACCTACGACTCACCGGCCTAGCTCTTGCCCGAGCCTCTCTAGATCGCTCCCGACTAGTGACCCGTTAGATCCAATTTGGAGCCAAGCTCACAACTCGGTCCCCAAATTCAATTTAGAGCCGAGCTCACAACTCGGTCCCCAGATTCTATTCGGAGCTGAGCTCACAACTCGGTCCCCAGATTCAATTTGGAGTTGAGCTCACAACTCGGTCCCCAGATTCAATTCGGAATGAGCTCACAACTTGGTCCCCAGATTTAATTCGGAGCCGAGCTCACAACTCGGTCCCTAGATTCTATTTGGAGCCGAGCTCACAACTCGGTCCCCAGATTCAATTCGGAGCCGAGCTCACAACTCGGTCCCCAGATTCAATTCGGAGCCGAGCTCACAACTCGGTCCCTAGACTCAATTCGGAGCCAAGCTCATAAACTTAATCCCCAGATTCAATTCGGAGCCGAGCCCACAAACTCGGTCCTCAGACTCAATTTGGAGCCGAGCTCACAAACTCGGTCCCTAAACTTGATTCGAAACAGAACTTATTCAGTCCCCAGGTCCTATTCAGAGCTGAATCTATCCACTCGGCCAATCTAACGCCCGAGCCATATCTCGGCCAATCTAATGTCCGAGTCGCATCTTGACCAAATCCAACGTCCGAGTCGCATCTCGGTAAATCCAACGCATGAGTCGCATCTCGGCCAAATCCAGCGTCCGAGCCATGCACCTCAGCCATCGAATGCCCAAGCCATGCATCTCAGCCAATCCAATGCCCGAGCCACGCCTTAGCGCACCTCGGCCAATCCAACGCCTAAGCCATGCCTCAGCGCATCTCGAACAACCTAACGCCCGAGTCATACCTCACGGTCGATCTGATGCCCGAGCCGCATCTTGAACAACCTAACGCTAGAGTCACACCTCGCAACCGATCCGACGCCCCTCCCCGTCCAATGCCCAAGTCGCTCCACGTCAATCCACGACTCGCAGCTCTAACCGGGTCACCTCGATCCGCTCGTCGAATCACAAAATCGGGGTCCGTAACTTCGACCCGCACCAAACTGGTTATCTGATCGACTAAGCACAATAGGCCCCGACAGCTCAATTCGCAGAATCAATCCTGCTCAAGGCACAAGGCGTTGCCCCTCTAATCGCCCTACCCCACCCACCCCCACCCCCCCCTAAGTGATCAATATCCCTCCAACCCAAGCATGCCTCCTGGCCCGTTAAGGCCCCCGCGACACGTCTTGATGTGGGGGGGGGGAGAGAGAGAAGTGATACATCATATTTTGGCCCCCAAGACACGCTAGGTCAGAATCTATACTAAGGCACTGCTCGGCCTCGGGAACCCCGAGACGATGCCACCCCCAAGAAACGCCAAGTTAGAATCCGTACTAAGGCACTACTCGGCACGTCCACCACGCCAACCTACGTACGACCGACCCACGTACAGTAATATAAAGACCTCTAGCCAGCATCTGGCAAGAGAGGACAAAAAATCAATCGATCACTCAACTGATTTACTCGTCGAAGGGGCCTCGTCGGGTGATCCCGACGAGGGCTATTTTTGTAGGAAAACGTGACCACCTCACGAAGGCGAACTGCCAACTACCCGGGAATCGTCGTCCAGTGCATGAAGGAGAACAGCCAATCGACCCGAATCCCGACCAACGCTAACCAGCACCCCTTCCCGAGGGCGCGGCCACCCCGCGAAGACAAGCTGCCAACCACCCCGGAGAAGGAGAGATGCAATTAGGCGTACACAGCGCCTGGATCAGCACACCAAGGAACGTTGATCAGCACCTCGTCGTGAGTGTCCGGTCGACCTCGGCATCCAGCTCAGCCGACAGAAGACTCCCGACATCGACCCGTGGACCAGGCCGTGCTGACTCACCAGCCACGACACATTTGTTCACTAACAGTGTGTATCCGAAAAGATCCATCTGATGCATAAGTTAATTTTTCGTTTGGAGGATTCGATCAAGGAATTTTTTTTATTTGGAGGATTTATAATTTTTTTATTTTAAGGAATTTATATATTTGAACATATCTCAAAGATCTCAAATGCTATCACCCAATCAAAGAATAATAATTTTAATATTTTTATTTTTTATCATAAATTTGTGGAAAACAGAATTACCGAAGAGAGTATTTAGGATCACTTGTAATTCAAAAACTCAGCTCAACAAAGAAAACTTTGTAGAAGCAATCTAAGTTATCGATTCAAACGGACGATCCAGATTACATCTAGTAATCTACCAAATCACATCAAGCGGGAGAGACTACGGAGCATCGACTGATACTTCCATTCCTCTTCTCTTGTTTTGTCTCTCATGGCCAGCCAGCTTACATGGTGGATATCTGGTTTTTTGCAAGTATGTACAGCTAGAGAACACTGGATCGAACTCAACTGTCATGTCCCCAACTTGTCACCTTGGGCAAATGTTGAGTTGGCCACTCCACAGCGACAGCCTACTGATCCATGTGACTTCCTCTGTCCCTCACTTGTCTTTCCAACCTCATTATATATATATTTATATATATACATATAAAAATAATATATTATTTTAAATTAATAACTTTCATATTTATATAGTATGATTAAGGAAATAATTAAAATTAATTTTCTTAATCATATGGACGAGTTAAAATTTTTTTTCAATCAACTAAATTATTAATTAATTTATTTCCTGATGGATAATATGATTTTTAAGAAGTAAATAGTTTATATTCTATTTTTGTGTATGAATCATAAGAAATAAATATTATATTTCGTATGTGAAAGTAAAATAAAATTAAATTAAAAATTAAATTATTATTTATCTTTCAGAGAAAGCTCATCTTCTCGAGGCTCGTTTTCCTTTATTCCTTACCAAGCTTGGCAATGGAATGATCGAGGAGAGGATTCATTGAAGTGAGGATTCTCGAGGAGAGGTATGATCTTTCATTCTTTTCTAATAATTATTTATTCATATTTTGAAATATTTGATATTAGAATTGTTATAATTTTATTATGCATAATAATATTTTAATTTTAAAATTTTATAATAAATAAATAATGATAATTGATTTGTGATGTTAAAATGATTAGTTGACTTATAATGGTCTCTTAAGCTTAAGTAAATTTTTTTTTTTTTATTTTGGATTAATATAATAGTTTAGTTTATTTAATTAGATATATCTATATTTCAAGAATTATATATGAATTTTTATGATTTAGTTAGTTTTAAATTTAAGATCAAGAATTGAAATTCTTTAATTCATGGATTTGAGTTATTTTTAATAAAAAAAATAACTAGGTATAACTCGTCATGTATGACCCAATTCATGTAGCTAAGCAAGACCCAACCCATGTAGCTATATATGACTCAACCTATATGGTCAGGGATAACCCAGCTCATGTGGCAAGACGCTAGTCTTAGGTGTCCTGCAAGCCAATCACGTGAGTGATAACATGTGTGATATGATATGCACTCTTTTTATTTAATATATTATTTGATATTTTATCATTTTATCTTATATATTGCATATATTGTGATGTCCATGGATCTTTGTAATGTGAATCAGATCATGATTAGATCATGATATTGAGACCGATTTGCCTTTAAACACAGACCCTAAATAATCCCGGTTATAGGTCACTCGAGAGGAACATCGAGATAACTGAATAGACTAGTGTGTTGTACACCTATCCATATGATAGAGGTAGTTGGTCTCATAATTATTCATATGGGGATACTAGGGATACCGCATAGGTGCTCATTGGAGAATGAGTTCACTAATTGATCCACTTACAGAATTTTGGATGATTGATGATACCTCATTGTCAAATAGCGATTCTATCATACCCCATTGCCAGACAACGATTCCGTCATCTCAGTAGTGTATATGATCCTTGGACTTGAGACACCAAGGATGTCCTGCATGAGTACTTTACTCTTTGATACCGAACTTATAGGCTTGGAAGTTTCAGATCTAGCACAACCAATCATCGGGAGTGGCAACCAACTTTACGAGAACTATAGATGATCATCCTCTCTTGATGTAATGAGAGAAATATCTCATATGTTCTCACTCAAACAAATCCCTCGTCGCGATCATTCAGATTGAGAGAGAAAGAGTTCTTTGAGAGAATCCGATTAGAGCAAGACTCGAGTAGAAACTAGTGTGGGCCTAACAGCACCATACCCGGTATACGATCTCTAGGATATTAGATGAATGAGAGATTATAGGTACATAGTAACTGAGGATAGATAGGCCCAAAGGATTAGATTCCCCTATATCATCTGGGGATTGTGGTGTAATGACATAGTACGTTTGTAGTCGATGAGTCGAGTAAATTATTATGGAGATAATAATCCACTAAGCTAGAAGGAGTTCTGACAAGTATGACTCATGACCAACTCGATATTGGGCCTAGAGGGTTACACACATATGGTAGGTGTTACGACGAGTAGAGGTTCGAATATGAGATATTCATTAGAGCCCCTATCTTATTGGATATCCAATAAGCCCTTGAATCATTGAATCATATAGATGAGATCTAATAAGAGCTAATAAGAGATTATTGGGTACAAACATACCAATTTAAGAGGCTTGGATAGTTTGACAGAGATCTAGTACCCAATAGGGTAGAATCCATTAGGGTTAAGTTGATATGGGGCCTCTAAATAGGAGAGAACCAAAGGGTCATAGGCTAGGCCTTTTTTGTTGCCACTTCCTAATCTCCTCTCTCCTTCTCCTTCTCAGCCAATAACCCCTATTTAGGGTATATGGAGATTTGGGTAATGATTCAAGGAGCGTCTTCACAGCCTTTATCGTGTGGATCACCTCTAAAGAGGAGGACAGTTGACATCCTTCATCCTCTCCTATATATCGATAGAAATTCAGAAATATATGATCTCCTTAGATAACACAACTTTATGATATGAATAGTTTTCGGTTTCGTATGTTTTTGCGCACCAATCTTCGTATGACGATGAAACCTTTTTGTGAAAATATGGGAATTAGATTTTTATGCACCAATCTTCGCACCAATCTTTACCTATGAGGTGGTAGTGATCGCAACACAACAGGTAGGGAAGGAGAATTAGGTTTTTGTATAAAAGGATAATTTTGCCTATCTAAATTTTAGAAATTTTGAGTTTTATCCTTTTTGTCCAAAGTACAATCATTCTAAAGGAGGTGTGAGGATTACTTGTAAAAGAGAGTTGTAAATGTTTTCTTCTAAGCTTCTGAAAAGTAGAAAAGAGTTGTAACAAGGGTAGTTGATCTTTGCCCATTGAAAAGGAGATCGTTAGTGAAAGTCGGTGGCCTCGACAGAGGAGGAATCAGGAGTGGACGTAGGTCGCGATGATCGAACCACTATAAATTCAATATGCATTTCCTTTTTTGCTCTTTATTACTATTGCTTACTGATTTAATTGCTTACTACACTTATATTCTAAGTTAAATATATTTTCGATACCAGTTTTATTAAATAAATTTTTTGAATCATTTCTCAATTTTGAAAGCACTAATTCACCCTCCCTTTTAATACGTTTGTAATCCTAATAGATAGATGTTCTCTTAACCATAAGGGTCGAGGTCCGAAAGGCACCTTGGGTCAATCTTTGAGTTGTTAAACTAAGAGGGAACTAAAGGACCATAGGCTAGGTATTTTTTACTAGTATATCCTATTCTCCTCCCCCCTTCTCCTCCTCAGCTAGCAGCCCCTATTTGGGGCATGTGGAGATTTGGGTAGCGATCTCCAGGGATTTATAACAATTGACCTCCTTCATCATCTCCGATAGATTTATAGGAATTCAGGGATATACGATCTCCCTAGGTAACATAACTTTCTTATATATATATGTAATTTTTGGTTTTGTAGGTTTTTGCATACTAATCTTCTTACGACGACCATTTTGTGAAAATTTGGGAATTAGGTTTTTGTATACCAATCTTCGTCGGCGGGGTGATAGTGGTCGCAATGCAACGGGCAGGGAAGGGGAATTACGTTTTTGGATAAAAGGATAATTTTTCGCCTTTGAATTTTAGAAATTTTGAGTTTTATCCTTTTTATCCAAATTACAATCATTCTACGGGAGGTGTGAGGATTACTTGTAAAAAAGAGTTATAAAAGTTCTCTCCTAAGCCTATGAAAAGGAGAAAAGAGTTGTAACAAGGGTAGTTGATCTTCGCCCGTTGAAAAGAAGATTGTTATTAAAAGCTGGTGGCCTTAACGGAGGAGAAATCGGGAGTGGATGTAGGTCGCGATGATCGAACTACTATAAATTCAATGTGTATTTCCTTTTATGCTCTTCGTTACTTTACTATTGCTTACTGATTTAATTGCTTACTATACTTATATTCTAAGTTAAACATATTTCTGATACTAATTTCATTGAACAAATTTTTTGAATAATTTCTCCATTTCGAAAGCATTAATTCACCCCCTTTTAGTGCCTTTACGATCCTAATAGACAGACGTTCTCTTAACCTTAAGGGTCAAGGTCTGAAAGGCAGCTTGGATCAATTTTCGAGTCACCGAACTACTGAGTTGACAAGTTGCTTAGACAACTTCGAAAAAGACTAAAAGGTAGTTCCGATTGGTTATGAATCAACTATCATACCGAATATCCACAAGAATATTTTGAGAAGATTGAGAGACAATGTGGATCAGTTATGAATCAGCTTCCTCTATGGAATATCTATAGGAATTTTTTGATGAGATCAAGGGACAGTTCTGATCAGTTACAATCGATTACCAACATATTTTGAGAAGACCAAGGGGCAGTTTGGGCTAGTTATAAATTGCCCCACAACCCACCCCCCCACCCGCCCTCTCTCCTCGACCTTGGTCTTTGTACAAGACAAGGAGGGAAAGACTTCATATCACCTTGGACGACTTGGACCACGTTATGCTGATACAAATATTTATCACTCAATTTCTTGGATGCATGGATGAATATAAATGAAAGATTATAGTTGTTTATGTATCCTTGCTTAGGGTAGATAGAGGAATTCTCTTTGGGGATTAATTAGCCATCAAACGTGATGGTTAGACGGTTCCTCTATTCGTTATTGAGATGAATGTGTCCCTACTTAGGCAGGTGAGGGATACTACTCCATCTATTATTGGGAGTGCGATATGGGTTTCTCCATTCACTATTGGGAGGAATTCATCCCGTGGAGTATACATCTCCATCTTTGTTATCTGACTATTATGTATGTGTTGAATATGACTGATGTATGATTTTATTTATTACATAAGAGTTATCATTATTTTTTATGTATGAGTTTTATAATGAATCGATATATTATCATTTCATATTGGATTATTAATATTTATATATGTTTTACGAATATTAAAGATTATTTTCATGATTTTAGATATTTTTCTACCCGCATATGCGGTTGTTGATATATTTTTATCTTATATTTATTTTCAGAATAATCTACTACTTCGTAATAGATTTGAAGCTTGGATAGAAGATTTTTTTTTTGTTATTTGTCATCTTATCAAAAAGATGTGATTCTTTTTTTAGTTAATAAAATATTTATTATTGTAAAGATTGAGATTTGAATTCAAGGATAAAAATATATATATCTTCCGTCAGTTATGGATAATAAAATAATAATTTATTATTTTTTATAAATATAGGATCTGACATCTCCTTTCTAAAGAAAAGTCTTTCTTCTCTTTCTTTCACGACAATACATCACACCACTTGTTGCATATGATTTTAGGATACATCACTCACCGTCTTCTATTGACCACATAGAAGGCAGGGAAGGTAGAGAGAAGGCTTCAATGGCCATAACGAAGGATGTGGAGAATGGTGTAGGCATGCATGATGCACAGGGTAACGAAGCGAGGCAGCCTCTTCTCATCCACCAGAAGGAGTCTTCAGCTGATAGCCAGGGATCGATATGGATGGTTCTGCTTAGCACTGCAGTCGTGGTCTGTGGCTCCTTCGAGTTTGGATCATGCGTAAGTTATTCATCATCATCTTCAATCTCCAAGTCTGTGAATTCTTCATGATAAACCTGTGCCACTAAATGCTAGTACTATTATGAAGATGGCCAGAACCGATACAGAATAAGAACATTGCTGTTGCTGGAATTTTGCTCATATTTCCTAAAACATATCTCTTCAGTTCTGTTTCAGCTGAGGTTGATGGGAACTATGTATTTAGGATAAATGATCCTAAAATTTGGATCTTATAAACTGGTCACTGGCTCAAGTTGGTGTTAATCCAAAACAAGTTGTAATTAGGATAAAAGGGTACACGGTTTGATGAATCAGTCTGAAACTATGAAATCTATTGATGCTCTGAAAATTTTCTTGTGAGCTCGATATGTATCTTGAATTTTGTAGGTTGGCTACTCTGCACCAACTCAGTCAGGGATTACAAAGGACATCGGCCTCTCTCTATCCGAGGTGAGTTCACAATGTCATATCCAGACCCATTAAATCTCATTATGTCAATTGTTCTTGGCTATGACAATCTTAAAGATGTTGAGAGAGAAAACAAGAGGAAAAAAAAAACAAAGCATAAAATCAAAAGAGTAAAACAATTTAATGTAACAGATTACACCCCAAGTTATTGCCAGATTATCATATTACCATAGAAATGTTAATGAAATGCAATAGGAACATAATTATCTTGCATATCATAAATTTAATGAATGCAATTCTCTATCAATTTTGCAGTACTCAGTTTTTGGTTCGATATTAACTATTGGGGCGATGATCGGTGCAGTCACAAGTGGGCATCTTGCAGATTTTATTGGTCGAAAAGGAGTAGGAAGCACAAGTCTTATGCATTAATGTGCAAGATTTACTTCTGCACACACTCACTAGATCTCTATCTATATGATGCAGGCCATGAGAGTGTCTGCTGTCATCTGCATTATTGGATGGCTTGCCATTTACTTTGCAAAGGTTACCACTAAAATTGCAAATTTCTTCACTGATTTGCTTTTAAGAGACTTTTAAGCTAATTAAATGTTGTTTCCTTTCTAAGGGTGCTGTCTTGCTGTATTTTGGAAGAATTTCCTCAGGATATGGGATTGGAGTACTTTCCTATGTGGTATGATTTATTGAATTGTTTCTTTGTTATAATTTTTAGCAGACAATCTCACTTCAAGATGTTAAACATGGTCTGAATGATTAATGTTGAGAAAAAGAGAATGTTTTGATGACATAACAACAAAATGCTTTTAGGTGGCCAGGAACTAATAAAATTTGACAGGAACTAGTATCATGCTGAACAAAGGAGAGATCGAGAAATAGGCTTACAATTTAGGGAAACTAATCACTCACTGAAGATAATAGATTTATAATGAGATCATACCATCACAGGTACCTGTTTTCATTGCTGAAATAGCACCGAAGAATCTGCGAGGTGGACTTGCAACCCTGAATCAGGTAAAGCATAAATTTTCCAACCATCAGCATGATAATACAGTAAAAACTCTCCTTTGCTCACAATAATGACCTCGATACATGTTATTACTTACGTTGCACTTCTTTCTCACAGCTGCTGATATGTGGTGGCCATTCGGTTGCTTTCGTAGTCGGCACTCTTGTTACCTGGCGCACGCTGGTGTTAGTCGGTAATTATATCTTAAAATGTTTATCTTATATTCACTATGGATGCACAAAACACAAAAAAAGATAACAATTTATGAAGACACTACAAAGTCAGACAAATGTTCATATTATGCTAACTGATATTAAGCACAAAAAATAGCTGAATTGGCTTTATGCAGGATTTCTCCCTTGCCTTCTTCTACTTCTCGGACTTGTTTTTGTTCCAGAATCTCCAAGATGGCTGGTACCTCTTCCATTTAGTATACAATCGGGCCCAGTACACAATAGAATAAATCTTCCTTGGTGACATGAGAATAAATTTCAGGCAAAGGTGGGGAACCAGAAAGAGTTCACAGCTGCATTGCAAAAGCTTCGTGGAGAAGATGCTGATATCACTCAAGAAGCAGAAGAGATTCAAGTGTGTTTATTAGCATAGTGTTTCTCATTCTAAAGCATCAAAGTTAAAGGATGAAACAGTAACAGTAGACTAAACTTGCTATGCAGGAATACATTGAAGACCTTCAGACCCTTCCCAAGGCTGGGATTCAAGACCTGTTTCAAAGCATATATATCCGTTCTGTGATTGTAAGCGACCTCTTAAATTCATTAGCCGCAATAAACTTATCTGCATGAAATTTGATAGATCACATTGACCATGTTCAGGTAGGTGTTGGCCTCATGGTGTTTCAGCAAATTGGGGGCATCAATGGAGTTGGATTTTATGCAAGCGAAATTTTTGTATCTGCAGGTAGACAAATAGCTTCAGACAATATGAGGTTACTGTATTTTGACTCTTCTTGACAACTACAAATAAAAATTGAGGATTATAATGCATGTTGTGACTGCAGGATTTTCCTCAGGCAAACTTGGGACCATTCTGATGGGATCCATTCAGGTTTCAATTCTTTCAAATGCTTAATCATCTACGAATTACTATTACTAAAGTTATGCTACTAAGAGTCTGATACATAGGTACCCATCACAATGGTGGGAGCTATTTTAATGGACAGGAGTGGTCGAATCCCTCTGCTAATGGTAGGCAAAGTGTGGTTCAAATTCTTTGCTCTGCCAATCAGCTTCAAAGGAGTGACAATCTTTTGCAATGCAGGTTTCTGCATCAGGGACTTTCATTGGTTGCTTTATCACAGGGACATCATTCTATCTCAAGGTAAGTCTGAATCAAAGACTCTGGAGTGAGCTTGACTTTGGTTGAAGTTAACCATACCTGTTGAAACAGGCACAGGGAATTTATATGGAATGGGTTCCTACACTGGCTCTCTGCGGCATATTGGTAAGCAAGAACATCAAGTTTGGGGTTGTTTTCATTGGGGGATCCATCTAACATTCTAATTCCAAACTATCATTGCCAGACTTATACCAAATAGCCAACTGCACTAAATTTGACTTAATAAAAGCTTCTACCAATTTTACAAAATTCCATGTGCCATATCCAATTGCATAGTTGTGCACAGTTCAACAGTTGGTGATTATGTAAATGATGTGTTCCATTATTTGCTTTTAAGCAAACTCTAAAGCTCCAACTCACTCCATTTCAACAAGTAGGTGTACATGGGTGCATTTTCAATAGGAATGGGTGCTGTTCCTTGGGTCATCATGTCTGAAGTAAGATAATTTTGTTAATTTTCATTGCAATCGAAAAGGCTATTTGAGATCTCACATTGTCTCCACTTCTTTGTTTTCCACAGGTATTCCCCATAAACATAAAAGGAATTGGAGGAAGCCTAGTGACTTTGGTGAACTGGTTTGGTTCTTGGGCAGTCTCTTATGCTTTCAACTTTCTCATGAGTTGGAGTTCAGCAGGTAAGGGGTCTGCTACTACATTATGCACTGCATTGCTGGTGCTCAAAATTATTTAGTAATCATGTATAGTCGCAATCTAATATGACTGATAACTATCCAAAGAAAAGGAAAGATAAAAGAGGCAAGTTCATTCTAAGAATCTCGTAATAAAGATCATAAAATTCGAAGTTGAGTACCTTTTCTACGTATTAGAGTAATCACATTACTAGAAGGATTCCACATGCCATTCAGAAATTTAGCTCTCTGTTTGTGTTTTTTTTTGTTAAGAACTCCATGAACAAATAATATGGTAGATTTCATTATAGTAATATAGGAGATCAAAGAATGAGGAAAGCTTGTTGATGTAGAATAAAATAAAATTAAAAAAATAAGTGCTAGAAAGGATTCTAACAAACTAAGGAAGAATGAGAGAAACCAACTTCATATAGTGGAAAGATCTTCACCATACTTGAAGATATTATTTTTTGATGATTCCATAAGCTCAGAAGGGATTTTTATTTATACTAGTTTTAAGTCTTGAAAACTAGTTAACTAATAATATAGGATAAAAGAAATATAAAATGACAAGTGGATAACTTTAGGCTCTTTAAAAATAATCTTCTTCTGTTTGTTCCATATTAATCCCCTCCACTCGAGAAAAACTCGTCTCGAGTCTATGTACGGATATAATGAATTCTTATTTGGAAAGTAGTTATACAAGTCTATAACATTGAAGGTCTTTGAGATCCCCCCCAATCATTTGGTAAATCAATCACATAGGCATTGTTATTTATTTTTTTTAAGACCTTGTAAGGACCATACTTCTTGGGCTTTAATTTATTATAAGTGTCTATAAAAAATCTCTTCTTTCATAAGTATACCATAATCATACCTCCTTCCTTGAACACCTTCTCTCTCCTATGCTTACCAGCTGCTTCTTTATACTTGGTATTAGTAGCTTCCAACTTCTTCTTCACTTCAGCTTGGGTTGATTGTATTTGCTCAGCCATGTTGTTAGCTAATACACTCATTCCAGGAGTCACCATAAATGTAACTAAATTTAGAACATGCTTCGGCACTTTAGTGTAAACAAAAGAGGATGGTGACGCTCTGATAGAACTATGAATTTTGCTGTTATAAACAAATTTAACTTGTGCCAATGCGAAATCCCATTATCTTAGTTTGTCACCACAAATATAACGAATCAAATTTTCCAGAGTCCTATTAGTTAGCTCCATCTGACCATTAGTTTATAGGTGATATGTTCTGCTAAACTTCAAACTTACGTCAAATCTTTTCCACAAGATCAGCAAAAAATAAGATAAAAATTTAGAATCTCTGTCAGAAGTGCTTGATTTTGGTACCCCATATAGGCATATAACTTCTTGAAAGAATAGCTTGGCAATATATATCGTATCTAAAGTCTTCCAACATGGTATGAAATGAGCCATCTTGGTGAATCGATCCACAATCACAAATACAGAATCAACTCCCCTCTGAATTCTTCACAATCCCAATATAAAATCTATGAATGAATCCTCCTAAATGTCTTCTAAAACTAGTACTGTCATATACAAGCTAGTGTTTTGCGACTAGTTCTTTGTAGTTTGATAAGCTAGATATTTTCTTATAAAATTACTAATATCTCTTTTTAATTATGGCCAAAAGTATCTCTCCTCGATGCTTGCTATTGTTTTGTCTCAATTGAAATACCTGTTAAGTCCTCCTCTATGTTAATCTTGAATAATCTTTTCTCGTATAGACATCCTCGGAACACATAGGTTATTATATTTAAATAAGCAATCATCATGGATATAAAAATCACCCATAGGTTGCCTTGTCAAATGCTTCTCCCCAAGGATTGAAATATCGTACCGTATCGGAGTTTCGACATTTTCTCGGTACAATACGATACTGTATATCGAGCAGTATATCGTTCAGTATACCACTCGGTATATATATATATATATAATTCGGTGGCATCGCCAAAGCGATGTCGCCTCGTTTATATATATATATATATATATATGTATGTATATATATATATGTATGTATATATATATATATATACATATATATATATATACATACATATATATATATACATACATACATACATACATACATATATATATATATATATGTATGTATGTATATATATATATATATATATATATACATACATACATATATATATATATATATATATATGTATGTATGTATGTATGTATGTATATATATATATATATGTATATATATACATATATATATACATATATATATTTTATAAAAGGCGACATCGCATCGCCTTGGTGACGTCGTCTTTTCCTTCTCCCACGCGAGGCGACGTTGCTAAGGTGACCCGACGTCGCCGGGGCAACGCGACGTTGCCTTGTTTATATATATATATATATATATATATATTCTTTTAAAAGGTGACGTCGCGTCGCCTCGACGACATCACCTTTTATAAAAATATTTATATATTCCACTTGCATCATATTCTACTTTAAAAAGCCTTTTAAAATTGAGTAATGCAAGCACTGGTGCAATAGTCAACTTTTCTTTAATCTTAGAAGCCTTTCTTGGTAGCCTCAGTCCATAAAAACTTTCCTTTCTTCAAACAATTAGTGATAGGAGTAACAATACTACTAAAGTTTATAATGAATCTCTAATAGAAAGTAGCAAGATCATGAAAACTCCTTACTTCTGTGACATCTTTGGGGTAGGCCATTCTCAAATGGCACAAATCTCTTTTTCATCTATATGAATCGCATCAGCACTCACAATGAACCCTAGGAAGATTAGTCGATTTATCAGGAAGTCATACTTCTTCAAATTGATATATAACTTATTGTCTTGCAAAACAATTAGGACTTATCATAAATGATCCATATATTCTTCTCTACCGTGACTATAGATTAGAATGTTATCAAAGTAGACTATTACAAATTTCATGATTAATGATTTAAGTACCTAATTCATAAGTCTCATGAATGTACTTGGTGCATTGGACAAATAAATAACATAACTAAGCATTCATATAAGCCTTCACTTATCTTGAATGTAGTCTTCTATTCATCTCCATGTCTTATGCAAATTTGATGATATCCGCTACAGAGATCAATTTTTGAGAATATCTTGAAGCTTTATAGTTGATCTAACATATCTTCTAGTCAAGGTATGGGAATGCGATACATGGCTATGATTTTGTTAATGACTTTGCTATCTACACACATCCTTTATCTTTCATCTTTTTTGGGTGTCAACAAAGCTAGGGCAACATGGGCTCGTACTTTCTTGAATATATCCCTTCCACATCAATTCTTCTACCCTCTCCCTCAGTATTTCATTCTATTTTGTGTTCATCTAGTAGTGAGATAAATTTGGTAGACTTGCTCCTAGAGCCAAATCATTTTGGTGTTGTATATCTCTCACGGGTGGAAGTCTATTTAGTAATTCTTCAAGAGTAATCTCTTTGAATTCTTCCAACATTGATCTTAATTCTTTTGGAATCTTTACTTTAGGTGGCTTTTCTCTCTTCACAATAAAAGTATAGCATACTCTTGTTTCTATAGAACGGACAATAAATTCTTACATAGAGTTGGAAATAGACATGAAAGACTTTCCTTCCACTTTAGAAGTGTTGGATTTATCTCCCTTTTTGTTAGTCGGTAGAATGACAATCTTCTTACCGTTCTACCAAAATATATAGACATTCTTTCTTCCAAGATGAGTTGCATTCACATCATACTGCCATGGCCTTCCAAGTAGCATATGACATACATCTATGTCGACTATTTTACATATAACTTTTTCTTTGTAACTTTTCCTAATTGAGAGAGGAACTCTACAGATCTTAGTTATAATGATAGTTGGGCCTTCTTTAATCTACCTTAGCTTGTATGGTATTGGATGGGCTTTCATCTATAATTTTAAGTATCTCACTAGTGATTTGGATATAATATTGTCATAGGTTACATTGTTTATAATCAATGCGCAAACTTTGTTATGAATATTATATTGAGAATGAAATATTTTCTTATATTGAGATAGATCTTCTGGCCTTGGGATGAGTAATAATCTTTTTACAACACATGCGATATGTTTCCTTTCTTCCTTTGTTATTTCAGCATTATCAATATCATTAATCGTATCATCTTGGGCATCTCTTTCTTCTTCAAAGTCATTTTTGTGATGTACGGTTGATAGTTTTACAAGCATGACACTCGTTGGAACGATGACTAGGTTCCCCACATTTGAAATATTTTCTAACCAAGGGTTGAGCATATCGATTATTTGAGGTAATTAGGATATGCTTAGCTTCCCTTGTTGCTCCTCCAATGTTTGTGCCTTGATTTGTTGGTTGTATTTCAACCTTTAATGCCATATTGTGAGCTTCATCTGCTATCCATATCAGAGTTAAAGACATTCTATCTTTAATTACAAATTTTAGTCCATTGACATACCTTGCTATATGTTGGTCTTTTGACTTTGATAAGTTATATCTAGCTAAAAGGTGCAAGAATTCATCGGTATACTTGGTTATAAATTGAGTGCCTTAGATGTAATTTTGGTATTGTTGAAATAATAGTTGTTCATAGTCTAGGGGTAGAAGTCTTCCTTTGATAAGTTGCTTCATCTTTCACCACGTCTAAATCGGTGCCTTCCCTTATCTTCGTTTGTTATATTATAATGTACCCCACTAAGCTATTGCACCTTCTTTCAACTTGTATATAACAAGCTTGACTTGTTTGTGATTAGGAACATCCATCATCTTGAAAATTTTCTCTACTTAATAACTCCAGTCAAGAAAAGCTTCATTATTGAGGTGGATATTAAAATTGGGGAGGTCTACTTGGAGGTGGTAGTCCTCAAATAGTTTATTTCATCTTGTTAGTACTTGATGTCTTTCGTATCGTTCATTGTAATCTTTTGAGTCATCATCATATACTGTTGGTTGTTGTAGGCAAATAGTACCACATCGATTGTAGTGTCAAGGTTGAGCTACACCTATACCTCTCCTTTGGTTGGCTTTGTGATAGTCCACAATTCCTTTTTCGTCTGACTCATATTCATAGGCTGGTTGCCTATGCTGGATTGTAGGGCTATGTTGATTATTAGGTTGGCCATTAGCATCAACTCTAGTGTAGTTGATTCTACCATCATCATGAACTCTGTTGGCGCCTATACCCATGTTAGTATGTCATGAATCTCTCGAAGTTCCTAGGTCATTCTCACTTCTTGTGCTTCTAATATAGCCCATAGAGTTGGCACTCATCAATCATTATTGTTGAGATTATTACTATTATCTCTATCACCAAGTCATCACCGTCGAAATTGCCATTGTCATCGCTAATAACACCGTCACCATTCCCACCATTATTGCCACTAGACTCATCTTGATGGGCTATAAGATTATACTTGACAAATTAAATTTTTGATACATAAAATCTGCTATAAGTGGCAAGTGTAGAGCATATCTCTTAATTTTCTAACCACAGACCTATTATGCTAACACCAAGAGTAAGGCTCTGATAGACAGACGCATAATGTAAATAAAATTACAAAAATACTACTAGAAAGGATTCTAGCAAACTGACCTGATAAGGAAGGATGAGAGAAATCAACTCGTTATAGTGGAGAATATTTTTATAATATTTAAAGATATTATTTATTGATGATTCTATAAGCTTAGAGGGGCTTTTATTTATACTAGTTTTAGATCTTGAAAACTAATTAACTAGTAACGTGGGATAAAAAATATATAAAAGTAATAACTGAATAATTTTAGATTTTTTTAAAAATAATCTTCTTCTGTTTATTCCACTTATTCTGATAACCTAATACAATTGGACTTTGACTTTTCTTTTAGTGGTGTAATTTAGCAAGATGAATACCTGCTCTTTCTTCACCTGTTCTACAGGTACCTTTTTCATCTTTTCAGCAGCTAATGCAGCAACCATTGTATTTGTGGCAATGGTAGTACCTGAAACAAAAGGCCGTTCATTGGAAGAGATCCAAGAATCACTGAATTCCTCCAAGTAAGAGAAAGATTATTAAGATTTTGTTGGTAAATTGTTTCTTGGGGACTACCAGGAGTTGCTGTGCATCTGAAGTACAAGAAGATGGCAAATTACAATCCATTTATCACTCTCTAAGAGCTAATAATTGATTATATACTGGAATAGATTGTAATACTGCAATGGAAGCTGAGGATCCAAATGATGTCAACAATATAAATGACTAATATCAACATCAAAATATGTACTTCTGGTTGTATCTTATCATGAAGGAAATCAGAACTTGAAGATACTCTTTTGAACTTGCGATGAAATTGATTTAGTCATTATCTAATGATACTCTTTTGAACTTGTCCTTAGCTTTTCAGTAGGGCATCTTCATAGTTGTAACTACACATGGTAATATATAGGACACTAAAAAAGATTTAGATCTCACCTCTGTGGAAGTCTTAGATCCTTCATTTCATAGGTTTTTCAGTAGGGAGATGGACATTATAAGAACTGTAGATCTCATCTCTGTGAAAGTCTTAATCATTCATCAGATAGAAAAGGAAAATTAAGCTTCTTAAAATACCTCTGATCAAGAATCATCTCGAAGATTGAAGATGGTGTCTGATACCTAGGGGAAGTTTGCAAAATTAATCTTCAAAAAGAAAAAAAGAAGCCTTTATCATGTATAAAAGGCAGGATAAACTTGATATCCTCTCGGCACCAAGTGCAGTTCCCATATGTCAAACTTTAACATAATAGCAAAGAAGAAACTAGACAAAACAAGTTCTTATAACTTGCCAAAAATTCAATGCTAGCAAGTCCTTTGTTATCCCTTCTGCAAAAAATTAAAGCACCTCATGATTATTCACCAAATTCACCTTGTTGTTGTGATTTTGATAAGCAAATCATCTAAGACAAAACCCAAGTTGCTTTGTGCTCCAAAATTTGGGACACCTATAGATGATGAAACAATTAGTATAAGTGATATGAGAAGAGTTAGAAGATAACCCAAGAAGACTGTAATAGAATCAGATGATCTTGATTAATTAATGATAATGCCTTGCAAAACCTCAAAATGATCCATAGAGCCTACCACAAATAGCTGAGACAGTTGGTATGCACCAAGCCATCTTCTGAAGCATCTAATGTTGGCTAAAGGTAGACAACTGTGAGGAACTCGAGTTGGGGATGAAGGACTACAAATAGGACACCAAGCAGCTAAAATTCTAGTAGATAGCCTGGCCAAGTTCTACTCATCGTACATGACTCAGCAGACAAATGATCAGATAAAAGTACTTCAAAAAGTTATATATAGTGTAGAGATTCTTACCTGAATGCGGCTGCTTGATGCTGCATCCACAAGCAGTTATATGCCACCAATTCACAGACCTTTCAGCTGCAAGTGCGCCACAAATGCCCGAGTTCTTTATGGCATTTCAACAAACAGTAAATAAGCGTCCATGAAAACAAAGGCAACACCGTCAAATTTCAAGCATAATTAACTGGAGAGGAGGAGAAAAAGGTCAGCTTGCACTCGGAAATCAGGCGAAACATCAGGTATTTAGATAGAGAAAATGGTTTTGATGAGGATTAAATAGTTTGTGAAAATGTGAGCATATTATTTGAAAAGGACCTTGATTATTTAGAGCTCCTTTCTTGATGTTCACACTCCTTCAAAAACCCATCAATCGTTGTTGTCGATCACCGCTCCCAACGATCCCCACCACCCTTACCATTGATTGCTACCCCCATCCTATCCCTCACCACTCCCTATCGCCTACGCAAATTGTTGTCACTAACTCTCCATACTAATAATCACCATTGATCACCGCCTTAGTCTATCCCTCATTGCCCACTCTCTCTTGTGCTTGTTACCATCGATCACCATCAAAGGCCTGCCCCCCACTGATCCCTATTGCTACGTACCCTAGTATCATAGACTCTCCCTGTTGCTCATTGTCGCCAATCACCACCCATGGCCTGCCCCTCATCACTCCCTATCGTTGATGTTATCGACTCTCCCCGTTGCATACTATTGAAAATATAAGGACATTTAACTAAAATAAATAGTATATTAAGTATAGATTAATCAACTAATGAATTATTATATCATCTGATGCCATCTATCATCTTTTATTTGAATGCCTAAATTATAGTATTATTCTTAAACCATACTACCCAGATAGGATATATGAATAATATCAAGTATATAACTATCGTCTATACTCGACATATTGAAATGGCAGAGTGAAATCCATTTTATATTATTATTAATAGGAATATAAATATGTACGATATAGCTGAAAAAAAACCCCTTAAAAGAATCATTAATAGAATTGCAAGAGTGAAATAAAAACACACAGCCACAACAAAGTTGATACCTTTCGGTAAACACAAACTATAGCCAACTTAATGATAGACAAGCGGAACAATAATTGACCATGCACGACGGCAAGTCAACCGACATAGTTTAGTAGTGCATTCTATGATCCTAAAATAGCACCGAACATATACAGTATATTTCCACATTCAGATGACCTTAAACTAAGGAACTTTATTACATAAATGGCAAAACCATCTGCCGAAGAAACCATTTATGACTTTTAGTCCTAACCATCTGATTGCATGCCTCTAAGCATGTTCATGATAGAAAGGAAGAGGTTGAGTATGTCGAGGTAGAGGACAACTGATGCCCAAATGTACTCATCGTAGTTGTAGCGCTTGATCAAGTTGTCAGTGTCATACACGATGAAAGCAGAGAAAACCACAGCTCCAAGCCCACCAAATATCGCAACCGATGTCGGTCCAAGAGGGAAGAATATCTGCAGTATCAGTCGTTCACAACCACATTGTCAGTTGAGAAAGAAATAACTAATCGAAAGAAATTCTCCGAGAGGGCATTCTTAAGCTAAGAATATGATATCATAATGTCCACCCACAAGCAACAAAAGAACAAAACAATTCAGTGAAAGTTTTCTAAGAGTAGGTTCTTCAGCGAAGAAGATGATATATATGTTTAAGCGTAAGCATCAAACACTATGGGCAGAAACTTTAGCAATGAAAACTGGAAAAATTATCAACGTAAATTGGTTGGAGTCGAAGCTTTGTTTTCTTTTCTTTGTATTATCTTCCTCGATGGTCTTCTTCAAAACTTAAAGCAAGTCCTTTACTGATCTAAGATAATTCCTCTGCTAGTTGGGACACATCTAATGCATGATTCAAGATCTGGGAAATTCTATGACAATAAACTATCCCAGGGCCTGTTATCGAGATTTCTTAATTTATGTGCTTATGAGTGTTGCAGGTCTATATCAAACTGGTTTCCACCATCTTGAGAGTTCAGATGTTTCAGACTGATATTGGACCCTCAAGTTATAAAGGGGATCAAATGAAGAGATTATTCATCATGGAAATTTTCTCGTTCCAAGAAGAGTTTTTGTGTTGCTGCTGTAAATAATTAGAAGGGAGGCAAGAGATGAAGCAGGTGCTTCACCAACTCATCAAAGGGAAGGCCAATTTAGGTATTTGATGTATTTATGTATGATCTGGTGCCTTCTCTCCAAGTGCCATCAGCACCCATACGTCAGCACCATAAATGCAATTTCATAGCTGCCAGCCAAATCCAGGGGATAAGTGAAATTTCAATGCCTGATTTGGTGTATCACATTTCCAGCCAGTAGGGTATGTTGATATGCAACTTAAACTCTTAGTTACAACATGCAGAATGACGGTCATTAACCAATCTACTTAACAAAACTAGGTTTGACAATATGCTTATTTTTAAAATCTTTCAAAAGTGACCTTATTTATTTGAACTCCCAGGATCTCAATAACTATTCTTGCATGCCTTTCAGTAACTTCCATCCTATAATATTTCCATATGGACATGCTCTAGTTTTGAATGCTTCCATTCTTAAGTACATAGGAGCAGTCAACATCCTTACTGAACAACTTTTAGAGGGAGCACAGTAAATTGCAGTTTTGCAGACATCAACATAACAGAAACTCCTAAGACCTGTAGCCAATCAATATCGCGGACTAATAATGTCACCAATCATATATATCTTTGTAGATTGCATTATTTCCAAGCTGCTCTTGGCCTAAAATTTTGGTACCCAGTTAGTAAGAGAAAAATCCGGTTTTTGAGAAAAGTTTGCTTATTGTAAAATTAAATATGTAGAGCCTAAGCACTAACAATGCTGAAACAGATATCGCTACTTCAATGTAATTGAACAAAACAAATTTTTTTTCAGAAACAACAGATCGATTGACAAATTGTTGCAACATAGCATGATCCTTAGCCCCCTCGCAACAGCTAAGAGGCAGCAATAGGAGGCCAGACCAGACCAACATCTACACAGAATAGAACTATCACATTGCATCTGGTTCCAAGAAAGGCCTGACTCGGCCTTTTCTTTGTTCAACCAAGGGCCACAAGGACAAGGATCTAACTCTTTCTGGGTTAGGACTATACCTCTAACAGTTGGCGCGAACCACTCGATTTACTGTGATTAACTGTAATATAATATAGGAACTTAAAGGAAAAAAATGAGATATGTCAAATTCTAGTTAAGTGGGAAAGGCCCAGCTATGGCATGGTGCAATCCAAATGCTAACGGCTTGAGGAATCAACAACAAAAACAAAGAGGTACAGCCTTTGTAAGTCAATCTAACACACAGATGCAAAAAAGAACACTATGTACTGTGAATTGGTCGTTATAAAAAAAGGGCTTGAATAAGAACTACGAGATGGAATACAAAGAATTAAAATTGAATTAGGTGCTAATGTCTTGGTCAAAGTGTTACACAAGGAGATGCTACAGACTTGGTCCCTTTTTAATATGGTTAGGAGTCTTAAATATGTTGTTATATATTTAGAGTTCTATGTGGAAGTCAATATCTCTCATAATAGGATGGGTAACTAGTTAACTAATTTTGTGAGACGATGCAAGTATATTAAGATTTGGAGATCTGACTGCCCCTAGAATCATACTTTATGTTGCACTTTGATGTGCAGGCTTTTTTGAAACATATTTCTGAAATAAAGGTTTAGATTGTAAAAAGTAGCAGCTGCAACAAATAGGGTTATTTATTTCTTTAAAGCTATTGCAAAAAAGAATGGCTCTCTTGCAAATAAGAGTGCAGAATGATAACCTCAAAATAAAGTCAGAAAAGACCACTTAGAATCTCCATTGTCATCCTTGCCATATTTTAGTTATAAATTATTCCGACAATAAAATATCTTCTTTTTTTTCCTGGTATTTTGCTCTTGGAAGCCTAGTTTTCTTCCTTGAATTTAAGAAGCACTTTTTAGAGGTGCGTAATACCTAAAAGTTTAGTGTCAGTTCAAGGTTGTATAAAGTCTATTCCAGCAACCTATATGTGTTCGAATGGTATCATTGATGCCAATATTACAGGAGCTGAGTCCCCTCATTATGTCAGGGATTCAATGACTCGAAGAAATGAGAATGCGACATGGTTCTTCAACACCTCAACAAGTCTGATGGCGTCAACCTCTATACAACTTTAACACCCCAACAAGTTTGATGGTGTCAACCTCTATGCATCTTCAACACCTCAACAAGTTAGATGGCATCAATCGAGTGTGGTAGATTTGAGGAAGGCACAAAGCCTTTGTCATATCATGATCTACATCAGATCATTGCTTAAGTTACTTTACAGACTTCAACAAGAAAGTCACCTGGAATGAGAACTTTCGTGCTTATACATTTTGACTTTTGATGCCTCCATAGAGCTTTCTAATGCTATTGCTTGTCATAATTTTACATAAAGATAGACTGGAACATAAATATACAAATTGACACCTTAAAGAAAATTTTAACTCAATACCATAATAATTGAACATGAATAACCCCCAGGTAATCTGATATGAATGGAGAAAATATTGTCTGTAATTCAGTATTTACTAATGGTAGGTTGGCTCCTGAAGGTAAATACAAATAATTGTCATTTGAACTAAATAATATTTTCTTATAAACAACTTTAGATGTCACTCAAGTTATCTGTGGTAGAAGCATAATATTATGCATATGGGACCAAAGGTTCTTGTGAAAAAATAATAAACAGTCATCTGAATATTCAAATTTGAATAAAGAGTTTCTCAACCATATGGTTGATTTCCAATGCATCTACAAATTGCTTATCATTTAGAATAAACAGAAGTTTAAAAAAGATTCTTAAAAGCCAGACAAGAGTTAGTTACATCCTTTTGCGAATTAGTATAAGAAAATTATCCTTTCATGTTGCTTCAGCATACTTCTTAGTCTAGATAAAATCAAAAATTAAATTGGCATACCTGGATAAAAGTTGACAAAAATAGCACCATGAGACCAGAAAATACAATTGGTCCAAGGTAACTGAAGTCCTTCCCCTTTCTTGAAGCCCAGAAAGTATATCCAGTCAAGGATAAAACGACAGCAGAAGTTAAAATCAATGCTTCCAGAACAATCCTTCCTGCACAGTAATTGAAGCAATAGGAGTTTATTAAAGCAGCATAGAGACTATTGACACAAAAAAAAGACAGAAACTACAATGAAAACCAACTCGACAATAGTATTACCTTGAGTGTTTGCACAGGCCACACCGACACTTAAGCTTAGACACACAGTGAACAGTCCAAGGAACAAAAAGTTTAGTGGATGCTTTTGTTGATAATAGTATAATGGGCACAACACTGGAAAACAACATTAAGTCAGTTAAAGTGCTGTTTGATATTATGACAAAACAAATATCTACAACTTATATCCACCTCTCTGGAATGAAAGCTAAAAGATATATACATACTCTTAGTAAACAGTTCCTTCTAGCATAAACTGAAATTTGAACTTCATTCATGAATAAAAACTAACAAATATGATCACCAAACATCAGGTCCAGGGTGTACAACTGGTACCTGGGTGTCCGCTAGAAAATGACATATCAGCAGCCATGATAAAATTTCAAAAATATCAAGAGATGAAGAAATAGGAACATGATTCCTATTGTTGGATCAAGTTCTAAATGGGCATGCATATACATCTATATGCATGTCAATATATATATAATGTATATCAATAAATATGTATATAATTCAGAGCATCCATATAAATATGTTTGTATATCAACATATATGTGTATATATATAATGTATGAAGAAATGTGGTATGGACACGCTGGTAATTAGATCCATTGCCACAGTCCCTGCAAACCTACCAATGGCAGGGGAGAGATGTCAGAGAAGTTTTGTTTCTATTTTATAAATATTCCTGAGTTCTTGATATTTTCTAGCTCTAAATTACTATATGAAACATTTATCACCATGAACAATCTAAAAAAAATCCAAGAAATTTAAAAGGAATTCAAATATCTATCAGCTAATCCAAAGGTACAATCAGCACATTTAATGAATACATGGGCATATATTTACACATGAAGCATGAAAGTAGTGTACAGTATAATTATATGTTTATCCATACATGTATCTATATTTTATATCCACACATAGTAGCATAGGTACAAATACAAATATGGATGTATATATAAATATATAAAAGGAGAGAGAGTTAGGCATACAACCTCAAGCTGGAGATAAGTATGCGGAGTCAGTGCATAATATTTCCCCAAAGAAAATAAGAAAAAGAACATAGAAATAGAGAATATTGAAGCTATAATAGAAGACCCTAAATCACTAAAACTCCGTGTTTAGAAACAAAGACAGGCATGCAAATTCTCATCCTACGCAAATACCTAATTAAGACACAATTAATATATCTCATGATTCAGTGCCTATACAGTTTTCATGGCATTCATTTTTAATGATAACCAAAGGAGACATTTCTTTAAAAACAATCCTAACACTTGTGTCCACATCATCGTGGCATTATTTTATCCAATTGCAACATATGTGTGGCCAAATGAAAGGAAAATTTTGTTGGAACCTGAAGGGAAAAACTCCGGGATCCTTTTCTAAACTTCCTACTTAATTTTCACTCATATTGCATTTTTATCTATTTAATCGGAGTATTGATTTTTGTAATGTTGTTCCGACAAAGTTAATCAAGAGCTAATCATGCCGATAGACCAAGTCATAGCATTTAGATCGAATCGGATTTGTTATGGTCACATGCAATCTAAAACCTTAACATTATGCGAATTACCGAGAATCGAAGGGAAAAGAAATCAACCGAACCACCATCAACAAATATCAGATCCACAGATCAAAGAACAAGAAAGCAGGAGGGATCGGGGTCGTACAGAAGAGGGGGAGAAAAGCGAGGCAGAGAGCGAGGCCGGGGCTGGAGGCGAGGGCGGCATTGACGGGGCGGTAGAGGACTGTGGCGGCGGAGACGGCGGTGGTGAGAAGCACCTGGGCGGCGAGGATGCCATAGACTTTGCGGACGAACCCCCATCGGAGCTCGTTGTCGCCGCGGGAGAGCCCCGGGTAGAGCGTCCCCGCCTCGATGTCGCCGCCGGGGGCGGCGCCTTTTTCCACCCGCTCGTAGCCGTGCATTCTTCTTCTTCTTCTTAATTGGAACAATTGGACGGGGCAAAAAGGCCGGCGTCCCACTCCAATTTATGTCCGGTGCAAAGCGAAACGGATGAACGGACAGGAATGAGAGTTGCAGAATCCTTCCGGATCATGCGGTTGGAAACGAATCTTCACGATCCCCTTTATTCTCCGCTGCGTACGGCCTCCAACTCGGGTCGGGTTTGCTTTTGTGGTTTTCGGATTCCCACGTCCGATCGATCCGCTTAAAGCAATTAAAATATCCATTTGATAAGGGTCGCACGCCTGGATGATCTGACGTCAGGTCACACTCTGTCAATCACCACGTCGGTATATCGAACGGACATTATAATTCAATACATATAATTCATCAAATATCCAAAAATGAGGTAATTTCTATATCTTATCTTAAATTATCTGTATATTTATATTTACAATCTCAATAGGATTTATACACTATTTCTGAAATAATTAACCCTATTTTATATCAAAAAATATAAAAAATTAGATACTAAGGTTATAATTCAAGAAATCTACTACATATTCTTAAGTCTTACATATTGTCATAATAACAAAGAAGAGTGAATAGTCACACTATTTTTCATAATATTTTGTAACTTTTATAAAATAAAATAATATTATGTAATACATAAAATATTTGTTTAATGATGAGTAGTGTACCAAACCTAGTGTAAATTATTGATATGAATATACCCTCATATTTCATTTAAGGGTGTTTTTCTTGCAAAAGGAGCTTACTATTTAGAGTCTTTTCTTAGTATTCAAAACCTTCTTACTATTTACATTTTCTTAAAAAATTAATTAAATAATAATTTATTATTTACAATCTCTCTAATTTTATTTTTACCCTTTTTTTTTTCTACCTCCTCTTGGATGTTTAGATTGTCTCATTTTTATTATCTGATTGGGAGGACAAGGATAAAAAAAAAAAAAAAAGGATTGTGGATAAAAAGTGAGAAGATTTTATTGGAATAAAGTTATAGAATGAGGACATATATGTCTATTTATAAATGAGTAACTTATAAATATTAAAAGACCTTGATTTTATTTTTCTTAGATAACACCCTTTTTTTTTTTTCTTCCTGTAAATGCCCCACTCTTTCCCTGTCGTCACCTTCGTCTTGCGCGAGACCTCATTGCTTGTCTTTTCTCACATGTTCCCAAGGCGCCCAATGCCCCTACTCCCAATATCCATCATCAACCATTCAATCATTCGTAATAAATATTTAACTAATATAACTATCATCCGTAATAAATATTTAACCAATATAAATAGCTTGTAAGAAAGCTCTAATCCATCAATATTTCTCAATCATTAGTGATGGATATACTGTAAATATTAACCATTGTCTTCTTAGATTAGTGATATTCATTTTTTTCTTAACCCATCCAAATCATGACTTGTAAAGGTGCAAAATAAATGGATTTTCATATAAATCCTATTTGCTGGAATCTTTTTAAGAAGGTGGGGCTCAATGGTAATTTACCTTTGCAATCATATTCTCACTGAAACTTGATTGATTATAATATACAAGATTCCATGAATTATAGGTATTATTATTTATGTTAGTGTTAATTTTGATTGCTTTTTTAAATCTTATCGTAAGTAGCTGACAAAAAAAATAAGAAGAGGATTCCAAAGTTTAGAATGAGCTTTGAGTATTAAAAGTTAGTGACATATAAGTCCTTACTATAGTACTCATTGTCTGATCGTTTTCATTTATTGAGGCCAAACGCATTAACGGAGAAATACTCCCTTCAGATCTGATGCCGATGTGATGTCTTCATTTAGCTCATCGTACTGAGGTGACATGCTTATTTAGCTCATCTTCGCTGATGTGATATGTTCGTTTAGCTCATCAGTCTTCATTGATTGTAGGTAAATGACATATCAAATTATTAGATGTACTATTCAACCCATAAATTTCAGGTTTTATAGGCTTTTTAATATAAAAAAAGGATGAGATTTTTATAGATTCCAATGGCTTCAAAATTGAAATAAAAAAGTGTCACATCCCCAAATTTCGGAGTACTAGTGGTACCACCGTCATTTCTACTGCCTGACAAGGATGGTACCACCATTGGCAACATTCACTATCGGCGGTACCATCGCCCAGTCTGGGCGGTTCCACCACCCAGATAACCTGGGGCACTGCTTTCTAAGCGGTGCCATTGCCGGCCTTGGCGGTGCCACTATCGGTCATGTTTTCAGGTGCTAAATTGGCTGCTCATTTCGATTCAATTTAGCCTTGTTAAAGGCCCAGTTGACCCCTAATTAAGTTAATGGGATTACCTCTCAATCCTAACTTAATTTAAGATCTAACTACCTTAATTAAGACATAATCATAGCACTTCTTGTTCCTGTGCGTCAATTGCTCTTCGGACGAACATCCGATGAACTCTCGGCAATGCTTCGATGGACTCCAAGCAGGCTCCTGGATTTTATGATGATCTTTTTTACGAGTTCCGATGAGCTTCTTTGGTAAGCTCCTGGACTTCTCGACAGAACTTTCGATGAACGTTCGGACTTCTGATGAACTCTTGAACTCCTAATTAGATCTCGATCTTGACTCCAGCATAACACATGCTTTGTATCTTACTGCTATCATAGTTAATCCTACATACTTTTCTTAACATAACACCTTTGCTCTCGACATCATCTTTTACCTCACTCTAGACATCCAATGCCACCTCGGAGGTGCTCAAGTCCATCGTCAACCATTCAATCATCAGTAATAAATATTTAATAAGCTTGTAAGAGTGCTCTAATCCATCAATATTTCTCAATCATTAGTAATAGATATGCTCTAAATATTAACCATTGCCTTCTTAGATTAGTGATATTCATTTTTTTTCTTAGCCCATCCAAATCATGGCTTGTAAAGGTGTAAAATAAATGGATTTTCATATAAATCCTATTTGTTGGAATCTTTTTAAGAAGGTGGGGCTCAATGGTAATTTACCTTTGCAATCATATTCTCACTGAAACTTGATTGATTATAATATACAAGATTCCATGAATTATAGGTATTATTATTTATGTTAGTGTTGATTTTGATTGTTTTTTCAAATCTTATCGTCAAGTCTGCTGACAAAAAAAATAAGAAGAGGATTCCAACGTTTAGAATGAGCTTTGAGTCTTAAAAGTTAGTGACATATAAGTCCTTACTATAGTACTCATTGTCTGATCGTTGTCAATGATGGAGGGCCAATCGCATTAATGGAGAAACACTCACATCAGATCTGATGCCGATGTGATGTGTTCATTTAGCTCATCGTACTGAGGTGACATGCTTATTTAGCTCATCTTCGCTGATGTGATATGTTCGTTTAGCTCATCAGTCTTCATTGATTGCAGGTAAATGACACATCAAATTATTAGATGCACTATTCAACCCATAAATTTCATGTTTTATAAGCTGTTAAATATACTACAATGTACACTTTCGTACTGCAGAAAAGGATAAGATTTGTTAAAATAAAGAGATAAATGAGTTGTAGAAGAAGAAGTCGAATGTTATTGACATATCCTCCGTCTTTATATACAGGTTAGAAGGAGAAGTTTCCTCAACGGGTTAGAGGATTTCCCTCAACAGAGTAGAGAGATTTCCTCAACAGTTAGGGAAATCTCATCTACTTATCATGCCCCCGCAAGATGGTGCTCCTATCAAGGAGGCCAATCTTGGACTGATGTAATGCAAACAGCTTACGAGCTATAGGCTTCGTAAGTGAGTCGGCCAATTGATCAGCCGTATGAACATGAGAAACACGGAGTTGACGGCGGACAACTTGATCACGTACAAAGTGGAAGTCAATAGCAATATGTTTCATGCGGGAGTGGAATACCGGATTAGCGCACAGATAGGTAGCTCCAATATTATCACAATATATTGTAGGAGTGGAATCGATGTTGAGTTCCTGGAGAAGATTCGTGATCCAATTGAGTTCTGCAGTGGTAGCGGCAATGGCACGGTATTCAGCTTCAGTTGTAGACCGGGCGACTGTCTTTTGCTTCTTAGAACTCCAACTGATTGGATGAGCACCAAGGAAGATAATATACCCCGATGTGGATGTTCTATCATCAAGGTTGCTCGCCCAATCAGCATCGGCAAATGCATGAAGACGAAGTGGAGAGTGTTTACGAAAAAAGAGTCCATGATTTAGAGTCCCTTTAAGATATCGTAGAAGTCTCTTGACCGCAGACCAGTGTAGAGTAGATGGTTGCTGCATAAACTGTGATAATTTGTTCACAGCAAATGAGATGTCTGGACGCGTGAGAGCTAAGTATTGTAAAGAGCCAACAACTTGGCGGTATTGAGTGGGTTCCGTAGCAGGACTTCCATCTGATAATTTGAGAGAACCGCTAGTAGAGATGGGGGTTGTAACTGCATTTGCATCCTGCATGTTTGTCTTTAATAACAAATCTTGAATGTACTTGCGTTGTGATAAAAGGAGACCGGAAGATGTGAAGGTAGCTTCGACGCCCAAAAAGTAGCTCAAGGGTCCGAGATCCTTAAGCGAGAATCGAGCTGCCAGCTGTTTGACGAACGCTTGGATGCTGGCGGGATTGTTGCCTGTGACAATAATATCATCCACATATACCAGAATATACATTGTGTTTCCATGATGATGTCGCAGAAACAACGAAGTGTCAGATTTGGAGTTAAGAAAGCCGACAGAAGTCAAAAATGAGCTAAGTTGAGTGTACCAAGCTCTCGGAGCCTGACGAAGTCCATAAATGGCTTTCCGAAGTTTGCAAACATGCTGTGGATACTGAGGATGAGTAAAACCGGGGGGTTGTTGCATAAAAACATCTTCGGATAGAGATCCCTGTAGAAAGGCATTATTAACATCCAATTGTCGTAATTGCCAGCCTTTAGTGGTAGCCAGACTCAAGATAAGCCGGATTGTAGTGGGTTTAACAACAGGACTAAACGTCTCAGTGAAATCAACTCCAGGTCGTTGATGGAACCCTTTGGCGACCAAGCGTGCCTTATATCGAGCAACTGAGCCATCTGGGTTCCGCTTAATTCTAAAGACCCACTTACACCCGATGATGTTTTGTGAAGGATGAAAAGGAATTAGATCCCATGTTGAATTATGGAGGAGGGCAGTATATTCCTCGCTCATGGCAATACGCCAATGCGGAGATTTTTGGGCTTGAGTGAAGGTGGTGGGTTCAATGTTGGGGGATGAGGAATTCATGACAGCTTGTAGGTTAAGTACTTGACGAGGTTTAAAAATACCATGCTTAGAGCGAGTGGTCATAGGATGATTGGAGATGACAGGATTAGGAGGTAATGTTGGGTGAGGATCAGTGGCACAAGCCGGGTCAAGTGGAGACACGTCAGGGGCACTTGGGCGAGAAGGAGGTAAAGAGGATGGTTGTGTTTCGGAACATATTGCCCCATCAATTGGAGAAGAGTGGAGTGGAGTAGGAACAGAGGAAACGGGCAAGTGTTGAACTGGAGTGATATAGTGCGGATCAGGAGGGGAGGAAGTAGACGAAGACATGGGAGGCTCGTCCGATTGATCCGAAGGTATACTCCAGTGAGATAGTGAAGTGGTCCGTATGGCAGGATATGGAAGGGTTTGGAAAGGAAAGTTAGACTCAACAAAGATAACGTGACGTGATACAAAGATTTTGTGAGTGTGGAGATTATAGCAGCGGAAAGCATTATGGTCAAGTGAGTAACCAATAAAGACGCAAGGAGAAGATCGGGATGTTAACTTATGAGAGGCATAGGGACGTAACCAAGGATAACATAAACAACCGAACACGCGGAGTTTACGAAGGTTAGGGGGTTTGTGGAACAGTGTGTCAAAGGGGGACTGGTGTTGTAGAACTGGTGTAGGCATCCGATTAATTAGGTAGACAGCAGTTTGAAAGGCTGCTGTCCAGAAAGTTGAAGGCATGGAAGCCTGATGTAAAAGTGTGAGTCCAGTTTCTACTATATGCCGATGTTTGCGTTCGGCAGAACCAACTAGTTGAGGAGTATGTGGAGGAGACTTGAGGTGAGGAATGCCACAAGCTGAGAGATGAGACGCCAGGGCTTGATATTCACCGCCACCATCAGAGTAGACTGTTTTAATGGTAGACTGAAAATAGTTTTCGACCAACTTCTGGAAAGTGGAAAAAACGTGAGAAACGTCAGATTTATGAGAAAGAGAATATATCCATGTGTACTTGGAGAAGTGATCTACAAAAATAACATAAAATCGAAACTTATCAAAAGATAAGATTGGAGCAGGACCCCAAACATCAGTATATATAATTTCAAAAGGTTTAGAGGAGGAAATTGAAGATGAACCAAAAGGCTGCTGATGACTCTTATTACTAAGACAAGCATCACAATGCATCATAGAATTAGGGGACTTAAAAAGAGGAAGAGAGTGACGAGATAATAATCTCTGCTGAATAAAGGGTGAGGGATGGCCAAGCCGACGATGCCACACATCAACTGGAGCCGCAACAGAAGAATGAACAGTGGGCTCGGTCATTCGAGAGGCTGACGGCCATTCATAAATGTTGTCTTTATTCGGGCCTTGGACCAATGATGCCCCCGTGCTCAAATCCTTAACAAGAAATGAATCAGGAAAGAATTCAATGGAAGTATTGTTATGTTTGCAAAATTGAGAAACAGAAATGAGGTTGCGTTTAATATGAGGGGCGCATAAAACATCATCGAGAGTAAATGTATTAGAGTCAGAATTAAGCGTTGTGGAACCAGTATGAGTTATAGAAAGTCCTTTACCATCACCGATGATGATATCTTCATTGCCGCCATAGGGATTGTGAAGAGACAAATTCTGAAGATCAGCGGTGATGTGATGAGAGGCACCAGAGTCGACAATCCAGTTGGACTGGCTAGGTGTCGGAGTAGTTAGGAGATTTGCCTGTGGCCAGTGTGACGGAGTAGGGAGGCGGGGACGAGACCGGCAAACTTTAGCGGAATGGCCGACTTTGTCACACAGTTAGCAAACGACCCGTCTCTGATGGCTCGGTAGGGCAGGACACCAAGACGGATGATGGCTGGAGTCGTCACTTTGCTAGAAGGGATGACTAGGAGGATAGGAGGGGTGTTGCATGGAACTCACAGAATCAAGAGGCGTAGTAGCCAAACCTTGGGTGATGTTCGGTGAGTACCGAGTGTTCTTCCGTTTAGACTTGTGACTGACTTGAGCTGTGACAGTTGATCCAGGCAGTTTGTCCGCACGCTTCAAAGACATCTCGTAGTCAGTCAACTTATCATAGAGATCTTCAAAAGAGATTGGCGAGTCGCGTGCCCGAATTGCAGCAGCCAATTCTTTGTAGTCGGTGTCGAGACCATTGAGGGTATGAATGACAACCTCTTCGTCACATAGGGAATGACCTATCAAGGCCAAGTCATCGATGATAACCTTGATAAGTTGTAAATAATCAGATATAGTACTTCCCTCTTGTTTTGTCTCCATAAGCTTGGATAGAAGACTGAGCTTGCGAGTACGCGAATGATTTGCCAGGGTGGTTTGTAGTTTAGACCATGCATCGGCAGCTGTCACACATGAAGATATCAAGGGAGCAACGGATCCAGCAACTGAAGCTTGAATGGCTTGGAGAATGAGACGATCTTGACGTAGCCACAGTTTGTGAGCTGGATTGGGTACTGGATTAGGATCACCGGGGATGTTGAGCATGGCCGGAGGACAACTGAAAGAACCATCAACGTAACCTAACAAATCATATCCAAATAAAAGATTAGAGAATTGAGCTCGCCAGGACGTATAGTTGCCACCCTTTGATAACTTAAAGGGGATCAGCGTGGCAGCATTGATGGAGATAAGCCCTGTAGAAGAACAAGAAGTGGGAGTCCCTACAGGAACTGAAACATCAGAAGAAGTGAACGAAGACATTTTCCTTCTTCTTTTTTTTTTTTTTTTTTTTTTTGTAGAAGGCAGCGAACCTTGTGTGATACTCAGGTCACACAAGGTGGAGAATGAGGGAGGGGGCTGCTGCTATAGATTGCTTGCTTTTGCTTGCTGTAGCAGATTGAGCAATCTACAACAGTGCCAAAAGCTGCCGGCAGCTGCTGTGGATTGCTGCTTGCTGCTGCAGATTGTAGGGACTGCAGTTCGCCGGGAGATGGCTGCAAAAACTGCAGCGGTACTCAAGACTGCAGTTCGCTGCTGTGGATTGCTGCTTGCTGCAGCAGATTGTAGAGGCTGCAGTTCGCCGGAAGATGGCTGCGAAAACTACAGCGGTACTCAAGACTGCGGTTCGCCGGAAAATGACCGCAAAAATCTGCAGCAGTACTCAAGGAAACTGCAGTGAGAGAAATCTGTAGCAATTAGGTGTATAGAGAAAAGCGGCAATGAAAGCTGCTGCGATAGAGGAAGGAAGATGCAGCGGTTGCGGCTGCTGCTGGCCGGGAAGTGGTTGCGACAGCGAAGGAGGAAGACGCGAGAAAGACACCGTCGTTCGCCGTTCGTCGCTATTGAGGAGGAAGACACCGCCGTTGAGGAGGCGTCGTTGTGTAGAGGGAAACGGCAGCGAAAGCTGCTGCGGTAGAGGAAGATGCAGCAGTTGCGACAGCTACTGGCCGGAGAAGTGCAGGAGGCGGCTGCTGCGATAGAGGAAGATGCAGCAGTTGCGACTGCTACTGGCCGGAGAAGTGCAGGAGGCGGCTGATGTCTTCTCTGGTGCTGCCCAACGTGGGGCTGAAGGACCACGTTGTCCTTCCGGCGAAGAAGAAGGAAGAGGAAGGTGCAGCAGTTGCGACTGCTACTGGCCGGGAAGCGAGGAAGACACCGCTGTTCGCCGTTCACTGCTATTGAGGAGAGAATGTTTTCCTCCTTGCGTGACGGCGACGGAGAGTGTCTGCTGTAGGCAGCAAATAGGAGAGGGAGCAAGGCCGGCGAAGAAAAGCAAGACCGGTTAGCACTGGCTCTGAATCCGTGTCTTGGTGCTTCTTCAATGACTCCGCTTGAGGCAACGTGCTACTGTGGCCGCTTGGCTAACACATGGCGATGCTGCTGTCGCCAAGAGGAGCTGCTCTGATACCATGTTAAAATAAAGAGATAAATGAGTTGTAGAAGAAGAAGTTGAATGTTATTGACATATCCTCCGTCTTTATATACAGGTTAGAAGGAGAAGTTTCCTCAACGGGTTAGAGGATTTCCCTCAACAGAGTAGAGAGATTTCCTCAACAGTTAGGGAAATCTCATCTACTTATCAAGATTTTTATAGACTCCAATGACTTAAAAATTGAAGTCAAAAAGTGTCACATCCTCAAATTTCGGGGTACTAGTGGTACCACCGTCGTTTCTACTGCCTGACAAGGATGGTACCATCGTTGGCAACATTCACTATCGGCGGTACCATCGCCCGGTCTGGGCGTTTCCACCACCCAGATAACCTGGGGCACTGCTTTCTAAGCAGTGTCATTGCCAGCCCTGGCGGTGCCACTATCGGTCATGTTTTCAGGTGCTAAATTGGCTGCTCATTTCGATCCAATTTAGTCTTGTTAAGGGCCCAGTTGATCCCTAATTAAGTTAATGGGATTATCTCCCAATCCTAACTTAATTTACGATCTAACTACCATAATTAAGACATAATCATAGCACTTCTTGTTCCGGTGCGTTAATTGCTCTTTGGGCGAACATCCGATGAACTCTCGGCAATGCTTCGGTAGACTCCTGGCAGGCTCCTGGATTTTACGATGATCTTTTTTACGAGTTCCGTCGAGCTTCTTTGGTAAGCTCCTAGACTTCTTGACAGAACTTCCGATGAACGTTCGAACTTCTAACGAACTCTTGAACTCCTAATTAGATCTCGATCTTGACTCCGACATAACACATGCTCAGTATCTTACTGCTATCATAGTTAATCCTACATACTTTTCTTAACATAACACCTTTGCTCTCGACGTCATCTTTTACCTCACTCTAGACATCCAATGCCACCTCAGAGGTGCTCTAGTCCATCGTCAACCATTCAATCATCAGTAATAAATATTTAACAAGCTTGTAAGAGTGCTCTAATCCATCAATATTTCTCAATCATTAGTAATAGATATGCTCTAAATATTAACCATTGCCTTCTTAGATTAGTGATATTCATTTTTTTCTTAGCCCATCCAAATCATGACTTGTAAAGGTGTAAAATAAATGGATTTTCATATAAATCCTATTTGTTGGAATCTTTTTAAGAAGGTGGGGCTCAATGGTAATTTGCCTTCGCAATCATATTCTCACTGAAACTTGATTGATTAATATACAAGATTCCATGAATTATAGGTATTATTATTTATGTTAGTGTTAATTTTGATTGCTTTTTCAAATCTTATCATATTCTAAAGTTTAGAGCTTTGAGACTTAAAAGTTAGTGACGTATAAGTCCTTACTATAGGACTCATTGTCTGATCGTTGTCATTTATTGAGGCCAATCGCTTGAACGGAGAAACACTCACATCAGATATGATGCCGATGTCATGTGTTCATTTAGCTCATCGTTCTGAGGTGACATGCTTCTTTAGCTCATCTTCGCTGATGTGATATGTTCGTTTAGCTCATCAGTCTTCATTGATTGTAGGTAAATGACACATCAAATTATTAGATGCACTATTCAACCCATAAATTTCATGTTTTATAGGCTGTTTAATATACTACAGTATTAATGTACACATGGACTATATACTCTCTCTACAATGCACGTTAGAGGAGGAAGAAGCTACAAGGAGTTGCTCTTCGTATGCTTTCCCCTAAGACATGATCTCGAGTGCCTCTCGCGTCTGTCCGAGGATGTTGAGCACAGTCGCTGCGATATGAGACGGCGTCAGTCCAGCTTCCGCCAGCTGATCGCGCGGCGATCCATGGTCGATGTACCGATCCGGGAGAACCAGCGGCCGCCACTGTCGCAGAGAGAAACCATCAGCCGCATCAGTGAACACGAATCACGATCTCACATACACATACGTACACTCGGTCAGTGTGGGAACGCAGGTTTGATTACCTTGAGGGTGCCGTCGAGGAGGCCGTCGAGGGCCAAGAACTGGACGACGTGGGAGCCGAAACCGCCGATGGATCCTTCTTCCACGGTGAGGAGCACCTCGTGCGACCTCGCCAGGTTTCGGATCAGGCTCCGGTCGAGTGGCTTGCAGAACCGTGCGTCGGCGACGGTGATCTTTAGGCCGCGTTCCTCCAGCAGCGATGCCGCGGCCAAGCAGCTTTGAACTGCTGTTCCGTATCCCAGAAGAGCCACCCTCTCCCCCTCCTTCAGTATCCTCCCTTTCCCCACCTGCAAAAATTACTTGGAAGAAGAATTTAAGTTTGCTTGACAGAGGATAAAAAATCCATTGTTTAATTTAAGAAATACTCATTTGAGATATATTTTTTTTTCTCGAGTCCGATTCAGAGATATCAATCATCATTTTTATATTTGTTTTAATTTAAGAATTATTATTATTTTATTATTTTAGTTTTATAAATAAATAATTTAATTTTTATAGGTAAAAATGTAACACCCATTAGTTTCATATCGAAAATGGACAGGATTAAGATTGACTTATAAGAGTTTGATGAGTGTACTATTATCAACTTCAGCTTAAGCATTTTGATCAATGGTTTAGATCAAACGAAGTTGATAGGCCAGTTAGCCCATCAGACTCGCGTCATTATAAAAAAAATATAAAAATAATTTATTTTTTTATTCAATGAATACAAAGAGAAATAATAAATAAATAAAATAAAATAAAATAAAAATAAAAATAATACAAAGAAAGAAAGGAGAATTACCTCAAGTGGAATACCCTTGTTTCCGGGGGGAAGCGGAACACCGATGCCGTTGCCCCTGGGGTACCGGAAGCAGGAAGGCCGGTCGTCGATGGCCGCCGCGGTGGCCACCATGTGGAACAGCTCCGCTTCGTCGGAGGGCGCCATGACCACCATGTTCGGTAGGCAAGCCATGTAGGTGACATCGAAGGAGCCGCAGTGAGTCGGCCCGTCCGCTCCGACGAGTCCCGCCCGATCCATCGCGAACCTCACCGGCAGCTTCTGCAAGTCCACGTCGTGTATCACCTGCGCCACGCAATCCAAGCTCCTCAGTCGGCATCGATGGCGGCGACGCTGCAACGAAGAGAGATCGAGCTGTACCTGGTCGTAAGCCCGCTGCAGGAACGAGGAGTAGATCGCGCAGAATGGCTTGAGGCCTTCGCAGGCGAGCCCTGCCGCAAACGTGACCGCGTGCTGCTCCGCGATCCCCACGTCGAAGCACCTCGTCGGGTAGCAGCGAAGGAAGTAGTTGAGCCCTGTTCCTCCTCCCATGGCCGCGTGGATCGCGACGATGCCTTCGTCCACCTCCGCCTCGGCAATCAACGCCTCCGCGAAGTAGTTCGTGTAAGACTGCGTCTTGGAGCCCGATTTGAATTGCTTCCCTGTCGCTGGATCGAATTTGGCGACACCTGCAGAATCCAATCCCGTCTGAGGCCAAATCCCAATCCACATCGTTCATGTTTTTGATCTGGAAGCTCACCATGATACTTGTCTGCAGCTTTCTCGGCGTAGGGATACCCTCGTCCCTTCTCGGTCACGACATGGATGAGAACAGGGCCTGTCGTCTTGGTGCTCTTCACGTCCTTGAGAATGGCGACCAGGTCATCTATGTTGTGCCCATCGACAGGACCGATGTAGTAGAGACCGAGCTCTTCGAACAAGGTCGACCCTGATCCACCGATCATTCCTCGAGCGTATTCGTCGACTTTGGCAGCTATTTCGTGCATGGATCCACCGATCTGCTTTGTGACTCCCTAAAAACTCAGACGGCTCACGGTTAGATCCTATGTTCTTGCTGACGAGGAATAATGAGGAAGAAATGTGCTCGGCTACTGACCTTAGCGACCTCCCTCAGTTCCCTGAGTGGCTTGGAGGACTGCAGTCTGCTAAGGGCACTGCTCAGAGCTCCAACTGGAGGAACAGGGCCATCAAGAGTTGCAGTGGGCAGAGAGACCTGCTTGTTGTCATTCAAGATCACAATCATGTCGGAGTCGAGATAGCCAGCATTGTTCATGGCCTCATAAGCTTGCCCCGCGGTCATGGCTCCGTCCCCAATCACTGCCACTACGTTGTTCTTTCTCCCCTTCAGATCCCTTCCGACTGCCATCCCTGCTCACTCGAAACCATAGCTCATCAGATGCTCATGTGAGGAGGAACGAGCGATGGAATCCAGTTGAGGGTGTGCGGCATACCGAGGGCTGCCGATATGCTGGTCGAGCTGTGGCCGGCACCGAAGCAGTCGTACTCGCTCTCCGACCGCTTGGTGAACCCGGACAAGCCATTCGTCTGCCTCATTGTCGCCATCTTGTCTCTCCTTCCCGTCAATATCTTGTGAGGATACGACTGCAACACAAACTTTGCAAGATGAGAAGAATCCACCCGTTTGGTGGTACACGGAACGCAGAGGAGAAAGATTGCGAACCTGGTGGCCGACATCCCAAAGGATCTTGTCCTGCGGAGCGTTGAAGACGTAGTGGAGCGCGACGGTGAGCTCGACCACGCCGAGGCTGGAACCGAGGTGACCGCCGGTCCTAGACACGTTGAAGATGATATCAGAGCGGAGCTCGTCGGCGAGTTGCTTCAGCTCCTGGGGAGGAGAGAGATCTCGAACAATGAAAGAGAGTTCAGGGCATGGAAACAGAACGAAAGCTGCGGTCATCGGAGACATACCCGGACCGAGAGATTCTTCATGTGGATGGGGAAGTTGACGGTGTCGAGGAGTGGAGTTGGCGGTCTCTGTGAATGATACTCCCCGGTCTCTGATAGCGATGCACAAACACAGGCCCTTTTCTTCGGCTGAAAACACAACAGAGCAAATCATGGTCAACGAAGCAGCACGCATCTGTGAGGAAGAAGAATAAGAAGAAGCCGAAACCAGCCTTGAGAACTCTTGTGGGCTGGGGCTGCTGGTGTTGGAGATCAGTGAAGGAGGGAGCTGCGCCGAGGAAATGGCAGGGGAAGGAGAATGCGGAGAGAGCCATGGAAGGAGCAGAGGACCGGGGGGGGGGGGGGAGGGCACTGCAAGCGCGGTGAACTAGTAGTGATGGTGGGCGAACATGGAGGGGAGGAGGAGGAAGAGCAGGGGGAGGAGGACTTGTAGATGATGGTGGTGAGCGAGGCCATGCTCTGCCATCGACCTCAAGCCCACATGTCGCTGTCGCTGCTCTGCTTCGCCTTCGTTTTCAGTGGACAAGGCACTTAAGAGATATGGGCACTCTGTCACCCCATTGGGCCACCTCATCGCAAGTATCACCAAAAGATAAAGTGCATCTGTTATAATAAGATAATAATAATAATAATAATAATAGTAATAATAATATAAATAAATGCAAAAAAAGATTAATATCCTTTTTTTTAATTGAAGGTGGGCTTGTGTTTGGGCTTTTAGCTTTCAAGTGGAAATCAACCATTATATGAGTCATCCAACATCCTAGTGGTTAACATATGATTGATAAAATAATTAAAAAAATTTAAATTTCATGGTTAAAAAAAGAGATTATAAATTAAAAATAGTTATAATTTACTTCTCATGAGAGATATCATGTAAAAAAAAGATAATAATTTATAAGAATTAAGTCGTAGATATACGAGTTCTTCGATCTAGACTTGAACTATATATGATCTAGTTAGAATTTCTTATTTATTTAAAACTTATATTATTGTAGTTCAACTTTGAATTCTAGTATTGATTTAGATATTCAAAAAGAAGAAATATAATAAAAATTAAATAGTTATTATGTATGACTAATTAATTATATTATTTCAAAAAATTAAAAGATGTTATTCTTGACAAAAGTTTCCTTTTATTAAGTTTATTAAAAATATATCACGTGCTAACCGTGACAATATTTAATTGTGCGGATGTTTCGGATCCTGGAGGCAAATCCGAATCCGACCAGTTTATTATCCGTTAAAGATAAAGGACGATCCGTCGACGTGGTTGGCACGGGGTGGGTCGAAACATGAGCGAACCAAACCCCTGACGCGCACACGAACGAAACGCGTAGAACGAGGGCACGCACGATGGCAACTCGACGCGGTAGAGACCGCATGGATCGGTGCTCCCCAACACCTGTCACTTCCTCAAACAGTTCGCGTACGCATGCCGAACGGCGCACCACCACCTGTGAATCTTCCTCCTCCGAACAGTTCGCAGACGTACGCCGGAGGGCCCACCGGACGGTGCTCGTCCACACCTGTCATTTCCTCGAGAATTTGCGGTGGTCATGCCCACTGATGCACCACGCGGTGCGGTGTCTGTCAACGCATGGTGATTTCCTCGAACAGTTCGCAGGTAAATGCCAGTCTCACACGTTGCCCGGTAGTGGGGCGGCGCAAAGTGCGGCCTCCACCTTAGCGGAAAGCCGTTGACGGATATGACGGAGTACTCCTAACGCACTTCGCCGCGACTACCGGGTCTCGGGATGGTAACAGTCACTCGCCATGAGAAGGAACAATTGCAGTACGTATCTCGTCCAGGCGCTACAGCTCTCAGTCAAGCAGTTCAGTCTCTTTGTGAAGAAGATAAGCAAAGCAGCCTGGTTAATTATATTAGGTGTCGTCAAATTCTTAGTATCTTTCGGATTCAAGTAAAAGGGCTTCTGGAATAAATATTCAACGAAAGGAATAATTGCTGGACACCGAAGAACCACCGTTGCTAACACTAATGCACTCGGTGAAGCTATAAACGTTGATTTTTTTTTTCCCTTGTTGATTTTAGACCTAGTCTTAGTTTGATAGTGTACGATGGTGTCATGAGTACCATCAATTGATAAGTTGGTACGATTGGTCTATTACCGATTGATGAGTTGGTGTAGGCTCATGTGCTTCTTCTTGATTGACTGACGTGGGAGACTTGGTAAGGTGAGACCATGTTGGAAATCCAGTCGAAAGTCGTTCTATCGACGACGGTCAAATTGGGATGATCGGGTAGATAGTGTGGGATCTTTCTAGTTGCAAGGTTCCTTCCTGGGGCTGGGTCGATCGAGTATCCTCGAGCGAAGGGTTGTCTTATGGTTGCGTGGCTGTGCCCTGACAGCGGGGTCATCTCCTGACCGTTGACGATCCAGCGTGACAGGCCAATGCCGTGAGTTGCTCGGCACGACCCTTCCAATAATTAAGTCAACGAAGGAGAGAAGATAACAGTATAAACTGTATGACTGAGTTAGTGTGTAGAGAGTCCCCCCCTCAATGTGAGCTAATGGGTTCTTTTTTATACATGATCTGCGGACCTTATGACTGGCCTAGGATATTTACCCCCATCAAAAGGATATCCTTCGGGGTCTTTCTTTGAAGGGCGTACTTGCGTGCTCTGATAAAAGTCTGTTGGCTGGGGTGTTGCATCGGTTCGGTTGAGATATGATTCTAGGGTCTTTATGCTAAGTGCACGGCTAAGGAACATGTAAGCTCGGCCTATGTCACGACCCGAGTCTGATGAGCCAACTGGCCAATAACTCCATTTTGGTCCTTCAACTACGGACCAAAATACTTAAGCGGGAGTTAACGTAGTACACTCATCAAGCCCATATAAGCTAATCCCTAGCATAGTGCATATAAGGTTTAACTCAGTGGTGGCTCCACGCCGTGATGAGTTCTCGACTCCAAGTAGGAGTTAACATAGTACACTCATCAGGCCCATATAAGCTAATCATACACATTGCCCACTTCTGATGTGAGACTAATGGGATGTTACAATATCCCCAACTCAATTATGATTTTGATTGTGGGTCACCTAGAGTTTCAATTATGATTTGATTTTTAATATATTATGTATGATTATGTTAGAATTCTATAACTTTTTGAATGACTTCCATCTGAATTTTGTACTTAAAAGTTATAGATTTATTAATATGAAGTATATAAAATCTCCTATTTTATGTAAGATGGTTCTATTTAAGCTAATTTAATATGCTTAATTTAGTATAAAATAGTTGTCATATATATCATGTGAAATAAAAATATATCTTTGAAAGATACATATTATCATGTTTAGTGTGGGAGTGCACAAATATTTATGACGTGCAGTATGAAATTGTTCATACATGTCATGAAGTATATTATGGGAGTACACGAATATGATATAACGTGTGATGAGCATATATTTTATGATGTGCGGTATAAAAATGCACATATATAATATGACATATAGTGTAATAGGGATGTATATGTTATGATGTGCAATATAAAAGTAAATATATATGCTATGACATGTAATATAGGAATATATATATATATATATATATATATATATATATATATATTATGACATACGATGTGGAAGTATACATATATATATTATGAAATATGATGTGAAAGTTAATGAATATATTATAATTCATAATTGTATGCACTGTCAAGTATCCTTACATATGCATATTTTGATTGACTCTAAATCAAAATTATATCTTTGCATTAGACATATGTCATACTATGATGCATTTGTTATGAAATATTTTATGTATTTGAATATATGACATGCGATGTGAGTATATATACTATGATATGTAGTGTGGAGTTCATGAATATGTTATGATTTTCTATTGCATGTGCTATGAATTATTCTTGTATATGTGCATGTATAAAAATACTTTAGATCAGAATTTTATCCCTTTAATATACATCTATCATGTTATGGGATTGTATATTGCCAACCATGTGACAAGAAGATGCAATTGTTATAAAATATTATACGCACTTGCAGATACGACATGCGACGTGAGAGTGCACATATGTATATGTGATAATATGTCAGGTGGGAGTTCAGGAATGTATTATGATATCCTAGTGCATGTACTATGACCTACTCATGCACAAATATATTACGATATACTTTGAATCATAGGGTTATCTTTTTATTATGTATGTACCATGCTACAAGGTTATACATTACTAAAGAGATAATAAGAAAATGAATTTATTTCACCTAAATAAAGCTATGGAAGTTTATACTTATTAAGTTATTACTAATTGTAGATTCTATTTTATAGGTAAGGATATTATTAATTTATTCATATGAGGGGCAATAATATAAGCAAACAAATATAAATAACGATCTATGAGTATATTTTGATGTACATAAGTTTGGGATAAAATATAGATAGAATATGCATATGTTGGTTGAGATTATATGACATATATGTACAAGGAGAACTTTCTCCCTCTAGCCTTGGGAACTTTTAGTCTCACATCGGTAAGGGAAAGCTTTCTTCCTCTGTCCTTTTCTATGTATATCAAATCTTATAGGAGTTTTTTAAAGTAAGAAGAGAAGTTAAAATTTTGTTTTAATATTTAAAATATATTAATTGTGATTGTTTTTAATATCCTCACATTCATTCATTAATGAATTTCTTAAATACGAAAGGAACAATTGCTGGACACTGAAGAACCACTGTTGCTAACACTAATGCACTCGGTGAAGCTATAAACGTTGATTTTTTTTTTTTCCCTTGTTGATTTTAGACCTAGACTTAGTTTGATAGTGTATGATGGTGTCATGAGTACCATCGATTGATAAGTTGGTACAATTGGTCTATTACCGATTGATAAGTTGGTGTAGGCTCATGTGCTTCTTCTTGATTGACTGACGTGGGAGACTTGGTAAGGTGAGACCATGTTGGCAATCCCGTCGAAAGCCGTTCTATCGACGACGGTCGAATCGGGATGATCGAATAGATAGTGTGAGATCTTTCTAGTTGCAAGGTTCCTTCCTGGGGCTGGGTCGATCGAGTATCCTCGAGCGAAGGGTTGTCTTATGGTTGCGTGGCTATGCCCTGACAGCGGGATCACCTCCTGACCGTTGACGATCCAGCGTGACAGGCCAATGCCGTGAGTTGCTCGGCACGACCCTTCCAATAATTAAGTCAACGAAGGAGAGAAGATAACGATATAAACTGTATGACTGAGTTAGTGTGTAGAGAGTCCCCCCCTCAACGTGAGCTAATGGGTTCTTTTTTATACATGATCTGCGGACCTTATGACTGGCCTAGGATATTTACCCCCTATCAAAAGGATATCCTTCGGGGACTTTCTTTGAAGGGCGTACTTGCGTGCTTTGATAAAAGTCTGTTGGTTGGGGTGTTGCATCGGTTCGGTTGAGATATGATTCTAGGGTCTTTATGCTAAGTGCACGGCTAAGGAGCATGTAAGCTCGGCCTATGTCACGACCCGAGTCTGATGAGCCAACTGGCCAATAACTCCATTTTGGTCCTTCAACCACGGACCAAAATGCTTAAGCGGGAGTTAACGTAGTACACTCATAAGGCCCATATAAGCTAATCCCTAGCATAGTGCATGTGATGTTTAACTCAATGGTGGCTCCACACTGTGATGAGTTCTCGACTCCAAGCGGGAGTTAACGTAGTACACTCATCAGGCCCATATAAGCTAATCATACACATTTCCCACTTTCCGATGTGAGACTAATGAGATGTTACAATATCCCCAACTCAATTATGATTTTGATTGTGGGTCACTTAGAGTTCCAATTATGATTTGATTTTTAATATATTATGTATGATTATGTTAGAATTCTATAACTTTTTGAATGACTTCCATCTGAATTTTGTACTTAAAGTTATAGATTTATTAATATGAAGTATATAGAATCTCCTATTTTATGTAAGATGGTTCTATTTAAGCTAATTTAATATGCTTAGAGATAAGATTATCTTCTTTTCTTTTAATATGTCTTAAAAGCATCACTTGGAGTTCCATAAACTTTAGAATTAAGTGAATAGCATCTTTGTGCACAAAGATACAAGCTTTAGAAGTTTGGATAGTCTTAACCTAGTTTCATTAGTACATAATAGGTGATGTTAGATGAATTGTGGGGATACTTTAGCCTCTTAATACTTCTATTTTGAGCTAAAACATTATATACATTTAGTTTTATATATCTCCTAAGATTCTGTAGAATTTTGTGATAATCTAAAATAGTTTAATCAGAAATAATGGTAAAACAAGTTACTTCATAAAACTATATAGTTGGTTGATTGGTAACCATTATGTCATAGATTATAGTTGAATTATTGGCAAATTGGTGATGAGATTTAGGTAAATTTATAATTTGGGTATAGTCTCCTCTCTAACTAAAATTTTGCTATAAATCATTATTTATAATAGGAGTTATAAGTAACTTAAGATGGGTATTTAATTTGGGCATATCATGACCCTATATTCCAAATTAATATATTTGCAGCTCCCTAGCACACCTAATAGCTGAGGACCATGACCATGCATTGGCATATATATTTTAGTATAAGCATAAGCTTAATTTAGTATAAAATAGTTGTCATATATATCATGTGAAATAAAAATATATTTTTGAAAGATTACATATTATCATGTTTAGTGTGGGAGTGCACAAATATTTATAACGTGCAGTATGAAATTATTCATACATGTCATGAAGTATATTATGGGAGTACACGAATATGATATAACGTGTGATGAGCGTATATTTTATGCTGTGCGGTACAAGAATGCACATATATAATATGACATATAGTGTAATAGGGATGTATATGTTATGATTTGCAATATAAAAGTAAATATATATGCTATGACATGTAATGTAGGAATATATATATATATATATATATATATATATATATATATATATATATATATATATATATTATGACATATGATGTGGAAGTATACATATATATATTATGAAATATGATGTGAAAGTTAATGAATATATTATAATTCATAATTGTATGCACTGTGAATTATCCTTACATATGCATATTTTGATTGACTCTAAATCAAAATTATATCTCTACATTAGACACATGTCATACTATGATGCATTTGTTATGAAATATTTTATGTATTTGAATATATGACATACGATGCAAGTGCATATATATTATGATATGTATTGTGGAGTTCATGAATATGTTATGATTTTCTATTGCATGTGCTATGAATTATTCTTGTATATGTGCATGTATAAAAATACTTTAGATCAGAATTTTATCCCTTTAATATACATCTATCATGTTGTGGGATTGTATATTGCCAACCATGTGATAAGAAGATGCAATTGTTATGAAATATTATACGCACTTGCAGATACGACATGCGATGTGAGAGTGCACATATGTATATGTGATAATATGTCAAGTGCGAGTTCAAGAATGTATTATGATATCCTAGTGCATGTACTATGACCTACTCATGCACAAATATATTACGATATACTTTGAATTATAGGGTTATCTTTTTATCATGTATGTACCATGTTACAAGGTTATAATTACTAAAGAGATAATAAGAAAATGAATTTATTTCACCTAAATAAAGCTATGGAAGTTTATACTTATTAAGTTATTACTAATTGTAGATTCTATTTTGGAGGTAAGGATATTGTTAATTTATTCATATGATGGGCAAGAAGATAAGCAAACAGATATAAATAACGACCTATGAGTATATTTTGATGTACATAAGTTTGGGATAAAATATAGATAGAATATGCATGAGATTATATGACACATATGTACAAGGAGAGAACTTTCTCCCTCTAGCCTTGAGAACTTTTAGTCTCACATAGCTAAGGGAGAGCTTTCTTCCTCTGTCCATTTCTATGTATATCAAATCTTAGAGGAGTTTTTTAAAGTAGGAAGAGAAGTTAAAATTTTGTTTTAATATTTAAAATATATTAATTGTGGTTATTTTTAATATCCTCACATTCATTCATGTAGGTGGGCGATTATCTATCATATAGAGGGGTGAATTTCTTAAATACATTATTAAGATCGCGTATGACATGATTCCGAATTTATTTCTTAATTTTGTTAATAATTTTACTGAAGTTGGATATTTATTATTGCTCTTAACTATCTAAGACTAAATCGAGATATTGAAGTGTTCTTTATATATTGTTGGTTGGCATGAAATCTTTTAGGTATTTAGTTTAATTGCTCTTCTTATCTTATAATGAGTAGTTATTGATATCTTTGTTTATTTGCAATCTTGAAATCTTATATTTGCTTAGTTATGCAGACAAAAGTATTGTCTCAATATGTTTATTTGGTTTTCTACACATAGGAGCTGATTAACACATCATTTTCACTCTGCCAAAAACGAAGACAAGAAGGATTCCTCATCGTCGGATGAGTATAGTTTGTGGTGCAGATCAGAATAGGAACAGCGAGCTCTTTGGAAGTTTTATCTTCACGCATCCTGATGAAATGCAAAACTGGATGTTAGGGATTTAGATTTATTTCCAGCATAGTATGCTTGAAAATATGATTTCCTTTTCACCAACTTTTGATAACTGACGCTTTTGAAATATAATTTCTAGAAATTATTAGTTCATTTCTCTTTTTTGATCTCTTTTTATTATCATTGATCGATCTGATTTTAACAGTTTAGATTCTTATAATTATCGACTTTTAAAGGAAATTTTGTTGTTTTAGCAGAGTTTCCTTCGAGCTTAACAATTATTTCAGAAAATTGTTGTCATGTTTCATAATGTTGCACAAACTATACTAACTTGATCAGTATCTTGGTAATAGATCATCTATGTATGGCTGATCATTATTTGGAGGGTGATGGGATATAAAGAGAAATAAACTTTTATATATGAACAAATAACCATAACATGCAACGGAATTAAATGAAATCACAATCAAATATAACACAAAGATTTATATGAAAAACCCCTCCAACGTGAAGGGTAAAAATCACATAGCAAAATAGAGATAATCCACTACAAGAATAATGAATATACAAATCTCAATCTTATGCCCAAAACCCAAGCAACAATCTCAAGAGAATAACTAGGATATAAGGATTATGTCACTGTGCACAATATCCAAATTCTCCTTAAGTAATCACAGTAAGAACCTACTATAAATTGGATCTAACCTGAGATGAGAACATTGCTGGATGATTGAGAACAGTATCTCTTCATTATCTTTGTCTTCTCTTCTTGTTTTTTTACCTTTTTTTCCTTTTTTTTGAATCAAATTGTTGCTGCAGTTTTTGTCCTGCAGTTTTCTCCTAAAAAATTTATAGCCACCACACCCTCTAATTTGATTTAGGGTTAGGTTAAGAGAGGAGGTGGGCTATGAGCTGTTAAAGCCCACTATGGTCTGAACCTATAGGCTGTCAACCCAACAGAGGGATCAATCTGTGTCTAGTCTAAGGATTTAGTTATCATCTTTATGAACAAAACATTAGAAGAAAATGGTTTAGTTTAATCTGGGGTGGAAATAAAGAAATCAACAATGTGTGATGCTAGTCCAGATGTATGAGAGATGATGTTATTGCTGTTGTAGAACGCAAGAATATCCTGAAAGACCTTGTCTCCAATCTTCACTAAATTGCCACTAAGGAACCACAACTTAAATAATGTTCCAAGTTGTTTAATTTTGGCTGCTTGAATTGACTTTGTTGGGTGTTTGGGGGACCTTTGGAGCCATGGAAACTAGTGTTTGATTCTTATTGTCAGCAAGGGCTTCAGAACACTTATGTAGCTATGAGTTTAATTTCTTAGGTAATTGTTCTGTTCCCAATCTTACCTACTAGACATGCAGTTAATCCATATTCCCTTTGCAATTCTTATATAGTCATCTATGCCTGCTTGAATAGAAGATGTAAACATGCTATATGATTGTTTTGTTACATGATGCATTACACTGGATTTAGTTTGACAAAGATCAACATAAAGTTCAGTTTTTTATGCTCAGATATTGCTGAACAGATGGTGAAAATCCATAACAACAACTTTGGAAATTCCAAGAGGAACTGAATTGACAAGAGACACAGCCTGACTGCCACTCTCAGGTCTTTGCATAGCTCCAAGATGCAATTTAAACCTCTTCGTCTAAAAATGGTTTTATTATCTCAAGATTTTATATCTTTATGCATTTGACTTGCTCTCCATTACAGTTCTATAGATAACAAATGACATCCTTGCATAGCTGATCACATGTTGTGAGTTGGATTTCAACTAGTCCACAAGCAAAATGGAAGCTGCAGCATGCCAGAAATCTTCTCAAGCTCCAGCTTCAAACATGTCAGTGAAATCCTTGATTATAAAAGGTTGTTTGTTGATTCCTTGACTTAGATTTGATTCTAATCCTACTAATTTTTAGTGCCACATAGGTCATTCTTTAGTGTTATATTATGCAAGACTAAATAATTGAATTTCTATTCCGAATATTAATTCTTCCTTTTATCTCTAGTGATTTCTATCATATTTCAAATTCTCTAGTGATTTCTCTATGTTCATAAAACTGCATTCTTTTACTCTTCAATTGTTGAAAGCTTAAATTATTTGCTATAAAAAGAATGTGATGGCTATGAAGTTGTATGTTTATTGCTGTGATGCTTCAGCCACAACCTTTGTGAAGTAAATCGATCTTCCAAGTCCTGCCAATATAAAATGATCAGATATAACTTTAGAGAATGACACTTCAACAGAAATACTCTCTACCACTGCTGTCTCTATTTTGTTGCATGGTATATGTGACTTGGTTTCCAAATGATATTAAACCAAGGTTTAAATACCAAGCCAAAAATTGTATGCCATGGTTGTTTGCTAATAATGTATGCAGAATCTTTCTGTCTAAGATAGATAAGAAGAAACTGAACACAATTGCTGAGGTAAGCTCTATTGTGCTTCTGGATTCTGTGCCATGGAATTTCCTGAATGATTTTACTTCAATTCATATTCCTTTTACTTTTCTTTGTTGCAAGGAAAAGTAGTTGTTGTGTTGAAACATAAGAACCAAAAAGCTAATAACTTAGTATTGTTCATGTTCATTGATAGAGCATTAATTTTTCGCTCAAAAGCGCTTATGTAAACTTCCCTTTGGCTCTTGAATTATAGTATCCTATATTTTGTAGAGGACAAGCACATGTATGCTCATATTCTTTAGTAATACAAATCACAAAACAACACCTCAAGCTTTTGTTGGTACCTCTCGGAGATAAATTTTAGACTTATTTTGTGAGTCCTTGCTCTATTAATATCTGAAGTTAGTTAATATTTAGACTTGTTTACATATCTTGCATATTTATAATAACAGTAATGGTGTTAGAATTATATGTAGATGTAAATAAAAATTATTTTCTCTTTAAAAGAGATTTCACATTATCTATCTAGGAAAGTTGTCATTGATTGATATCACCTTTAGAATATTATTTTTGAACAGCTAAGTGATGTTATTTATATTTTTTGAACCATTTCTTTTAATGATGTTTTATTCATATTAGAAACATATTATGAAACATATCCAGATACTTGTATGTTGCAAATTTAGAACTGCTTATGATTATGTTGAATATATAAAAATATACATTGTGTTACCAAAACATGCTCAGAAGTATATCAAATATCAGGCACATGTGATATTTTACATACTAGACATTGCTAGAAAATTTAATTATTATGTTCAATTGCATATACAATATCATTAGCAAAATCTTGTTAAGTGTTTAATTTTCCTAGAAGAGTGTGGGAGCCTTTCCAATATCAATATCTTGTTTTATTTATTATGTGCTTGAGGAAGAAATTACAAATGCTAGCATCTTACTTTAAACTAATTAAACTATTTAGTTTATAATAACCCATATGGACGATTAAGATAGACCCATGCAAAGATAGATAGATAGATAGATACACATAACAAATAGACCCATGCAAAGATTGATAGATAGATACACAAGGTAGATTAAGATTGCACATCTCTCAACTATTTAGGATTTTTCTCTGATTGACTGACATTACATGCATCGTGCGCTTGGTGGCATGCCTACGCCATCATGGTGAAGGTGAGGAAGAAGAAGTCGAAATCAGCCTTGAGACCGGATTGCACATTTCGAGCTATGGCATCCTCATCCTCGTTCGCTCGTCAGCATCAGTAGCCCACCGAAGTTCTCAAGGTTGATTTTGACTTCTTCCTCACCTCGGCCATGTTGATGTGTGCTGATTCTTTGGCCATGATTTGCTCTGTTGTACTTGCAGCTGAAAAAAAAGAATACGTGTTCGTGCATGCTATCTATCAGAGACCATGCAGTACAATTAATTCACAAAGGTTGGAATCTCTTCATTAGGATATGCTGTCGCTGATGGCATCAACTTTCCTTCTATTTCTATGCCCTGAACTCTCCATCATTTCAGATCTCTCTCTCTTTTAGGAGCTGGTGGTTTGTTTCCATGCGAGTTACTTCTTCTCTTGAAGGAGAGAGATCTCGAACGATGAAAGAGAGTTTAGGGCATGGAAACTGAAGGAAAGTTGATGTGGATGAAAGAGACTTATGCTATGAGACCAACTACCTTTATCATATGAATGGGTATACAACATACTAATCTATCTAGTTATCTTAATGTCCCTCTCGAGTAACTTATAACCGGGATTATTTATGGTTTGTATTTAAAGGCGAATCGATATCATTATCGTGATATCAATATTATCTGATTCCCATTGCCCAGATCTATGCAATAAGCAATACAAAGTGATAAAATGTCAAATAATATGATAAGCAAAAAGAGTGCGTGTTATGTCACACGTGTCATCACTTACGTGATTAGCTTGTAGGTCACCTATGACTAACAATCTTCCACTTGACCTAAAGTCAATCACCGTGTCTAATTCCCATCAGACCCTAGTGACGCTCAAAGACAATCTAAGACAATGCATTTGTCAATGGATTTACGATGTTATCTTCGGATGAAACTCTTTCCATTGCTTTATCTCCTTGGGCAACGATCTCTCTGATCAGGTGGAACCTCCTCATAATGTGCTTAGACTTCTGATGAGACCTGGGTTCCTTCGCTTGAACAATAGCCCCATTGTTGTTGTAATATAAGGGAATCAGCTTCTCGTTACTTGGCACAACTCCAAAATATATGATAAACTTCTTTATCTAGACTCCCTCCTTTACTACCTCTACTATAGCAATGTATCATATCTCTATGGTCGAATTAGTAGTAGTATCTTGCTTAAAACTCTTCTAGCATACTACTCCTCCATTCAGGGTGAACACATACCCTGAATTAGACTTGTTGTCATCGACATTAGACTGAAAACTCGAGTCTATGTAGCCCTCAACCCTGAGGCTACTACCTCCATATACTAATAAATGATCTTTAGTCCTTCTCAAGTATTTAAGAATACACTTTACTGCTTTCTAGTGCTCCAAGCTTGGATCCGCCTAATACCTTCTCGTGACACTCAAAGCATATGATATATTAGGCCCGGTATATAACATCACATATATGATAGACCCTATCACTGAGGCATAGGGTTTCCTATCCATATTCATCCTTTCTTTAAGAGTCTTTAGGGACATACTCCTAGGAAGCGATATTCCATATCTCATCGGTATGAGACATCTCTTGGAATTTTTCATGTCAAACCTTTTGACAATGGTACCTATGTACTTGGACTGGAACAAGCCAAGCATCCTCTTGGATCTATCTCTGTAGATTTGAATCCCCAAGATATAGGATGCTTCTCATAAATCCTTCATAGAGAAGTGTTATCTACTAAGCCTTACTGTGTAAAGCATTCATATATCATTCCCAATTATCAAGATATCTTCCACATATAATATCGAGAAGGTGATAGCACTCTCATTTACCTTTCTGTATACACAAGGCTCATATTTATTCTTAACGAAGTTATAAGATCTGATCGTCTTATTAAATCTTGTGTTCCAACTTTAGGAAGCTTGCTTCAGTCCATAGATGAACCTAAGTAGCCTACACACTTTATCTAGACTATCCTTGGATATGAATCCCTCAGGCTATATCATATACACCTCATTCTCGATGTTACCATTGAGGAACGTAATTTTTTATATCCATTTGTCAAATCTCATAATTATAGTATGCTGCAATAGCCAATAAAATTCGGATGAATTTAGCATGGCTATGGGTGAGAAGGTTTCGTCATAGTAAACACCTTGTCTTTGATGATACCCCTTAGCCACTAATCTTGCTTTACAGGTCTCAACCTTTTTATCTACTTTGATCTTCTTCTTCAAGATCCACTTGCAACTAATGGATACAATAACCTTGGGTACTTCAATTAAGTTCCAAACCTTATTGGAGTACATGAAATCCATCTCAGAATTCATGGCTTCCTATCACTTCCCGAAGTCTATACTCATTATAGCCTCCTCATAGGTCTAAGGATCAATATCATCAATATTTTCTCCTCCAATATGTCTCGCATATCTCTCAAGAGGATGGTATACTTTGTTGAACCTATATAAAGTCAGAATCTATGTGCTAGGTACCTGAACAAACTCGGGCTGTGGAGTGGTGCTTGAGCTAGGTTCTCCAACTTCGATCAACACTATCATGCTCCAACTGTCTTTGCCAAGAATGTATTCCTTCTCAAGGAACATTGCTCTCTTGGCTACAAAGACCTTTTAGGATAGAATGAGATGGGTAGGTTGGCGAAACTAATCATGAACTGCATCATGTATAACAGTGTGTGATTCCTCATTTCAGATACACCATTGAGCTGAGGTGTATAAGGAGGTATCCATTATGATAGAATCTTATGGTCCTTAAGGAACTCGGTGAACTCTGTACTCAAGTACTCACCTCCTCGATCTAATTGAAGAGTCTTGATACTCTTTCCAGTTTGATTTTCTACTTCATTCTTACACTATCTAAATTTATCAAAGGTCTTAGACTTATACTTTATCAAGTACATATGTCCATACCTTAAGAAATCAATAGTAAAAGTAATGAAGTAGGAGTAACCACCTATGAATTATAGTCTAATAGATCTAGATATCCATCTTTTAACAACTTTTGAATCCTTTTCTCGTGGATATGACCTAGCCTACAATGTCATAAGTATGAACTATTCACCTCATCTCGTTTCCTCTTGGACACACTCGCATTCATGATATGTGGAGCAATATCTAGCATAAACAAATAATTATGCAATATTCCTCTTGTAATGATCTTATCATCTAATAATATTGAACAACCAATGTTCTCAAAAAATAATTTATATGTACTAATTGTCAAACACGAAATGAAAATAATATTTTTGATAATAGAAGGAATAAAATAGCATGCATCTAATGCAATAATAGCTCCAATAGGCAGATGTAGAGTGATTTCGCCAATAACTACTATAACAACTTTTGTTCTATTACCCATCTTGAGGTTCATCTTACCTCTTGCCAATCTCTTAGGTCTTGCCAAAACCTACAATGAATTACAAATATGATAAGCACTCCCGGTATCCAATACCCATGTGTTATCATAAGAGCCTAACAAATGGAGGCTGAACATGAATGTACCTGAAGCTTCTCCAAACTTTTGTTTTGCCTTCTCTATAAGGTACTCTTTGTAGTTCCTCTTCTAGTGCCCATCTTTGATGCAATGGAAGCACTGGTATTTGTCCTTTATTGGGTCATTCTTAGCAATCTTTGCTTTTCCCGGTATGCCCTCGCCCTTGCCCTTTTTAAGGGACTTTTCTGCCTTCCTTTTCTTTCTGATCTCACAAGTATAGAGAATTGTCTTCTCTTTCTTGATAGTGCTCTCTGCCTCCCTCAACATACTAAGGAGCTCAAGGAGAGTCACCTCAAACTTATTCATATTAAGATTCATTATGAATTAAGAAAAGGAATCTAGTATGAACTAATGGACAAGATCCACATACAAGTTATCCTCTATGACCATTCTTAGACCCATGAGTTCTCTATCCACTCAATCATCTTTAGGACATAGTTCTGAACCCGTGTCCCCTCAATCATCCTAGTGTAGAAGAGACTTTTGGATATCTTATATCGCTTAGTCATTTCCTATTCCTCAAATAATTTATGGACATGTAGGAGAATGAATCTAGTATCCATCTTTTTATACTGTCTTTGTAACTCGGGAGTCATGGAGCCCAATATATAATATTGAGCAAGAGTGGAGTCATCTATGTACTTTATATAGCGAGCAATCTCATCCTTGCTTGCCCCTTTCTCGGGTGTAGGCATCACTGTATCAAGGACATATGCGATTTTCTCCACCGTGAGAACGATTCTCAGGTTACGAATCCAATCTATATAATTTGGACCAGTGAGGCGGTTGATATCAAATATGCCACGTAAGGGATTTCAAAGTGACATTTTTTTAAAATACACAAGTAGCAAAAATAAATTACATGCAGATTTTGTAAAAATAAATAACTAAGATATAGTCTTCTATCTTAATCTACTCCTACTATTTTCTCATGAAACACACAACTCCCTCTGGTGTGTGAATCGGAGATCTCCGGTGGATTTCTAGTGGAGATTGGGATCCAATCAGCATCTCAACGTAATCTCGAGGGACTCGACCAATCATGTTAAGCCCAAAAGGTAGGCAACTCTTGTCGATCACAACTCCTTATGATTTCCATCTTGTTCAGCCTCTGAACCATCATGGTTTCAAAGGACTCGACCAAGTATACTATGTCCTTAAGTCACCTATGATATCTCTATATCATAGGTAAGATCTCAAATCGCAATATCGGTGAGCCTCAAGGGACTCGACTAACTTAACCTATGCCGGGAATCGATTTCTTTATATAATGATGGAAGGCCACGTGGGTTAATCTAATTATCTTATGTTTACCGACTTAATATTATTGAGAGAGGGGATTTTGATTTAGTCTCCTAATATGATGTGTCGCACACATACATATTTAATATATATCTACATCATATGCAAATATATATATATATATATATATATATATATATATATATATATATATATATATATATATATATTACATATATTTAGTAAGTGTATAAGCAATCACACATTACATGAACAATCACACCAGATGAACATGGACCACAGCTTGAAATGATTAGGCCCGAGCCAATGGGCTCAATCACTTACATCACGATCTATATGTGTATTAGCACATCTCCATGCCTTGTGATCGTTCATCTCATCCTCATCAGTTCTGTCGACATCTCGATGCATCTTCATACGTCACGATCGTCCATCTCAGTCTCATGGGTCCCGCTATCACTTCCACGCTCCCATTGTACCTCATGTAATTACAATTTAATCACAAGCACGTAGATCCAATAATAAATGAGAAATAAATTAGAGGCTCGTATACCCTAATAATAATAATAATCATATCACATATACACACATCACAAGGTCCGTGATCATTTGTCCACATTACACATTATATGTATATATCACCATATATGACTACTAGATAATAATAATAATTAATTTAACTAATTAATTAATTACTTTGTAGCTCTTTGGGGTACCCCTTGCGGCTAGGAAACCTTGGTTGTAGGACTCCCTTAGGCGTCTAGGGTTCCCTAACCCCCAAGGTCACCTCTATAGTTGGGAAACCCTGGCTACAAGGTGTATATAGGTGACTAGGAAACCTTAGCTGCCACCTTCCCCCATGCGGCTAGGAGTCCTGGCCGTAGGGGACTCTTGGGCAGCTAGGAAATCCACATCGCTTATGGTGCCTCTTGCAGTTAAGAAACATGACTGTAGTGGTTGCCAACTCCCAGACCGAGAGCCCCTTTACTGCTCTCGGCCTTGCTGCCTTTGGCTAGGCTGAGAGTAACTTGGTGTACTCTCGAGTAAGGCTACAAGCAGCCTTCAGCCAAACCATAGGGTAGCAATGATTGCTACCCTTTTCCCTCTGTTTTGCGACAATATATTTGGTGACAAAATATTGAATTAAAACATCTTTTAAAAGGGAAAAGATGCGCAGTTCAGATATCAAAAACTATGACAAAATTTATAGTAATCACATAAAATAATTTCTATGCAACTAAATATAACATACGTAGTTTAAAAGCCAATCTTTTGCATGAGCAACCTGGCTCTGATACCACTATTAGAAAATCTGGGGTGACATCACATGCACAATAGAAGAACAGAAAATAAAATCCTAGAATTTTCTACAGAAAAGAAGGTTTCATTGTTGTGAAAAAATTGATGCACAAAAACTCGTGAAACCAAAAAACTATGCATATAAGAAAGATATATTACCTAGAAAGATCGTATATTTTTAAAAACATATAAATCTATAGGAGAGGATGAAAGAGGTTAACTGTCCTCCTCTCTAATGGTAATCCACATGGCATGGGCTACTAAGACACTCCTCAAATCGATGCACAATCCTTTGCACTGCATGCACCATGCAATCAAAAAGGGGCTATAGGTTAAGGAGGAGAGGGAGAGAGGGAATAAGAGGTGGCAGTCAAGAAGAACCTAGCTAGACACTGAGAGTAGATGATTCTCTATCGACACTCAATAGCTCTCGTAAAGTTGGCTGCCACTCTCAATGACCAACTATGCTAGATCTGAAACTTCCAGGTCTATGAGTTTGGTATCAAAGAGTAGAGTACTCATACAAAAAATTCATGGTGCCTCAAGTCTAAGGACCAGACATACTACTGGGATAATAAAATCACTGTTTGACAATAAGGCATCGTAAACCATCCAACATCATGTGAGCAGATCAATTAGTGAACTTATTCTCCAATGAGCACCTGCATTATATCCCTAGTATCCCCACATGAGCAGCTATAAGATCAACCGCCTCCATCATATGGATGGGTATACAGCACACTAGTTTGATTAGTTATCTCGATGTCACTCTTAAGTAACTTATGACCAAGATTATTTAGGGTCTGTATTTAAAGGCAAATCGATCTCATTATGATGATCTCATCATGATCCGATTCTCATTGTATAGATCCATGGACATCACAATATATCCGTGCAATAAGCAATATAAAGTGATAAAATATCAAATAATATAATAAGCAAAAAGAGTGCGTGTTATGTCACACATGTCATCACTCATATGATTGGCTTGTAGGACACCTATGACTAGCATAAAGCACGCCTAAAGTCAAAGGGTTTCATCAACAACTTGGTGTTGACTTCACAAATACATTTAGTCCTATTGTTAAACCCACAATAATCTGACTTATCCTAAGTTTGGTCATCTCAAAAGCTTGGCACCTACAATAGTTGGATGTTAACAATGCATTTTTATAGTAGACTCTAACTAAAGATGTCTTCATATAGTAACCTCCTAACTTTGTTCATCCTCAATATTTGAGGCATATTTATAAACTACAAAAAGCTATTTATGGACTTTGTTAATCTCCAAGAGCTTGGTATACTGAACTTGGCTCGTTTTTGACATCAACTAGCTTCATCAACTCCAAATCTGATATCTCATTATTCCTACGACAATTAAATGGAGGCACAATATATCTTCTAGTGTTTGTGGATGATATTATTGTCACAAGAAATGATCCTCTAGAGATTCAGGCATTCCTAAAGCAATTGGGTGATTGATTCTCTCTCAAAGATCTAAGAACTTTGAGCTACTTTTTAGGAATAGAAGCAATATTTACATATTTAGGGCTCTTCCTATCATAAAAAAAGTATATTCATAATTTATTATCAAATACAAACATGCAAGATACAAAAAGGGTTCAACTCTCCTCTCTACCAGTGAATAGCTCAAATTATATGATGGAAGCCCTACTACAGACTCTACTCAATACCGATAAGTACTTGACTCCTAATAGTACCTAGATCTCACTCATCCAGATATCTTATTTGTAGTTAATAAATTATCATAATTTGTGCATTGGCCATCAACTATATATTGGTCTGCAGTCAAATGAATTTTGTGATATCTTAAAGGGACCCTCAATCATGACCTTTTTCTCTGCAAACATGCCTCACTTCATCTTCATGCCTTTGTTGATGTTGATTGGGTAGAGAACTTTGATGATATAATGTCCACGTCAGGGTGTATTATTTCTTTAGAGCTAATCCAATTAGTTGGAGTTCTAAGAAGTGAAAGACAGTCGCACAATCTATAATTGAGACTGAATATCGTGTCATCGCCACTACTACTGTTGAACTTAATTGGGTCACGAATCTGCTTAAGAAACTCAATATCAACTCTATTTTTACTTCTATAATATATTGTGATAATGTTGGAGCTATCTACTTATGCACTAATCTAGTGTTCCACTAACGTATGAAATACATTTGTTATTGACTTCCACTTCGTGTGAGATCAAGTTATCAAATATCAATTATGTGTTTCTTATATATATATATGACTGATCAACTAGTAGACTCACTCACAAAACCTCTCATCCACAAACTATTTTCGGTGCATCGGTCCAAGATCAATATCCTTGATACGAGCTCCATCTTACGGGGGCATGATAGCAAATAAAATTTTTTCAACTATATGAAAAAATCTATTGAAAAAAATCTTCTATTCTAACGTGTATAAATAAATATTATATTCAACTAAATCAATCATGCTTTGTCATTATATTTCAATTTATTATAGCATCGGCTTTACCCACCAACTAAAGCATGGCTGTGTCACCGATCTATTGTTGTGCCTAACCAAAAAGCATGAGAAACTACAACCTCGCCTTGTTAAGCTCCTATCTTAGCCTCACCGAGCTCCTGTTTACCTGTGTCAAGGCATGGCAAACTACAACTCAACCTTGATGAGTTCGGTCGAATGGTCGTTGCCATTCATGCAGTCAGTCATAAGAGTTGGGGCAAGGAAGAGGTGCATGACATGATACGGTGCTCAGCCATACAAGAGCTACCATGGTTACCTTTTTTAAGGATTGCATGAGTCTTTCGATACTTGATGTGTTGATGTGTTCTAACATGTTCTTCAGATAGAGTTGATGTGTTGACAATTGCCTATATTCTCACATGTAAAAAACACACTAAGATTAAACTTAATTGATCAGTGTCATTACATCTAAAAACTTAAAACTAATAAACGAGACAATTAATTATTTATATTCTTAGCATAGATACTTGACTAGTTTTCGTATCATATCGCTCTTAGAAAAGGTAAATTCTCAATAAAAAATACTGACATATTAAGAGAGAAGTGAGGATATAACTATGTAATGCACCAAAACCCTAATGGTCCTTATTTCATAGCCTACACAGGCCAACTATTAACATTATTATATGGATAGTTCATGTAATCCCATAACAAAAGATTGATCACATAGCCATAATAATAAAATTAATTATCTGTTTTTAAAAACAAAATGATTGGAGTAAAAACACTAACAATTGATGATAACCCACAAATAAAATAATTTTTAACAAAAATGTGTTGAGAAGAAAAATTGCCCACATATGGCTCCTCTTTTAGATGAAGTAGAACTTTAGGCAGATGGTGATTGGGTCTCCTATACCATATATTATCAAATCCCCAAGCAAGATGAAGAATGATGCATTTGCTTTGTTCATGAGAAAATGAGGTAATTTGCCATTAATATGGTAAAAATAATTTAGCTAAATTTGCCCAAGCATTTGGAAATGGAAAATATTTTCTGCACAAACAGAAAACAAAAGTGAAAAGTGTGTGATGAAGAAGAGTTTGTCTATAAAAGAGAGTTGTTAGTTGCTGTCTTTTAAAGTAAAACACAACACAGCTTCAAGAAAAGAGTTTGATGATTGAATCTCTTTTAGCATAGACTGTAAGAACAGCAAGCAAGATGATGAAAAGCTCAAGTGACATTTTGCAACTGATATGACAAGATACTTTTGGGGGCAAACATTTTGCTTTTGATCTTGCCATCAACCCTCTCTTTGCAATTGGATGTTTGTGTAAAAACTTCTTTCCCAAATAATAATAATAATAATATTATTATTATTATTATAGTAGTAGTAATAACAATAAAGCATCAACTTTACAAAAAGATATTTATTGATTCTTATATATTTTTAAATCTATGAAATTTGAATTAGTATATGAACAAAGTCTTAAAGTTTCAATTATTTGGAGATGTAAAATTGACTTGGTAAGAATGTAAAAGTTACTGAGAGCATGACATCTCCTTTTGTTTTATTTTCTTTGCTTCTTTTTCTCTTTTCTATCCTCTTATCCTTTTCTCACTTTTTTATTATCTTTTATTAAATATATTAGTGCTCTTGTCTTTTATTGTCTCCTTAATCCACATTATCCTAAATGAGAAATTTATATTTCAGAAATCTTCTTATGATTTTAAAGATGTAAAAAGAAAGAATCCACGAGACTTTCGCCTATATCGAATTTTCGGAGGGTCAATAATCTATTTATATTTTTAAGATCAAATTCATGTCACTCGAGATGTAAAAAAATAATGTTACTGTTACTAAGAATAAATTGATTTGCTATATGATAGTGGCATGAGTGTCTGCATGATTAACTTGCTGTCAAATAAATGAGATCATTGATTGTCCATTTCATGCTGATACACCTCTTCTCTGTGTTTGCAAATGCACCTCATGATCAAGTGGGCAGATAAAACAGTAGCTCAGAAGAAACAGTCTTTTTGAGTTGAAAGAGCTCTTTTTGAGTTGATGTCATATTCTTATTTTTCTCCCTTTTTTTTCAGGGCCACTGTGGACATGAATAACTGGGACACCATTAAGCCCTAAATTTTGCTGCTAAAAAGAGGCTTCATGTGCCACAGAGAAAGACTGGTGGTGCCAGGAGCAAGTCCCCACTCCTGCACACTTACTTGAGCTATCCAATTTCCTCTTCCTCAAAGGGCTGCTATCAGTGTTCATGGTCACCAACTTATGATGATGAGAGCTCTGAAGTGAGCTACACATGGCAGGTGTCCAACCCTACTGGAAGATGGAGATACTGAGAAGTGAAGAAGAAGAAGAAGAAGAAGAAGAAGTAGTCAGTCTGCTTTGGTTTGCCTCATCTCTCAGTTTGTCTGATATCCAAAAAGAAGCAGATCTAAAGGTGTTTGGAGAAGTGAGGATTTGTGATTGTGTGGATTAAAGCTGATTTTGAGTGGAATTTGGCTCCTTACTGTTCCATCAATTCGTTACCTTTAACTTGAAAGAGTAGGTGAAGATGAATAGATGTCATATACCAGTATTCATTTTCATACAAACTTTGATCATCTTTACAATGATTGTGGAATAGATGTTGGACTTGGAGTTCTCAAGCATAGTTCACACTAAGAAAAGAAGAATTTGTGAGTTATAATCAAAATCTCTGACAATGTTCAAAACACTAAGAATCTTTCTAATTCTATATTTGTAATTTAGAATATTTCTAAAATTATTTCTTAGAATTATTTATGAAGAAATAAAAAGCAAACAAAGAACAAAAAAAGGGAAAGAATCAATTTTAAGGAAACCCATTCTGCACTATTTGGTAGGGAGAATCTAAAACTCATCTTCTTGGGAGAAGATAAACTATAGTTATTGTTTTTTGTTTATAATTTTATTTTAGTGTTTATCTTTTCTCACTTTCTCTTTTCTTATTCATTTAGTGGGATTTTAATATTAAAGCTACTTAGTCTTCCAGTGTTTCAGACTCTCTTTCTCTCTCTCTCTCTCTCTCTCATATCCATCATCTTCAGAAAGAGTCCAAGAACCCTCACATTAGAATAAAAGGTGATGCTTACAGGAAAACAATGGACCATGAGATGGTTTTGCATTGCGACAAAGTAGTTTGTTCCCTCTCTACATCAGCCTCCTCTCTTTATGTTGGGCTTATGTCACTTGAAACTGTCCTCAGACAGACATCAAATGGTTGCAAGGAACATTATTGTGTGCCTGGTCATTTTGCACCATCTAAAGCCCAACACCCCCCCTCTTTCTCTAAACCTTTGCAATATTTTTCCTTATTGCTAATCCAACTCCACAGCAACCAAACAAATCTTCCACTGCAGTGAAAGGGAAATCATGACATGGGATGTCAGGAACTTTGTTACAAGAAGACAAATGGATTCATGCACATGCCATTGCTGAAATGGAACCATGATTCTGTACTTGAAAGAGGTTGCAAGATTAGGCAGGAGTATCAAGGATTAATTAAGCACTGCTAACAGCAATAATGAAAGAAGTTTATTCTTTCCATAGTGACTTCCATGCAATATGAACTTCTTTGGCTAGTGGAGTTGTGGTGTGTGGTGGGTTAATCTACTGAGTTGGTTTCAGCAATGATCTTATCCATTTAATGAGCATGACAAGCACCATCTCAGTTGGTTTCAACAATTCTTTTCCTGTTTGAATCAGTAAGAGAGCTTATCTTATTAACCAGTGTGGAAGATCATCTTATTAGTTGAAACTCGAACTTGATCACTGCATATGATGCCCATGACCAGAGAAATCAAAAGAAACACACAACTATGAGCAAACAGATAGCTTAGAAGAGAGAATCTACATTACTTTATGTGAATCATACTCTCTTTTTTAGTGTTGAATGAGACCAATGGCATGAGATTCTGTACAGACATCACACAACACATTTAGCTAACCAGCAAAAGTTTCAGTGTGATCCATCAAGGATGCCTAACATATGGAGGGTATCATCAACAGTTCATCAACCAACACCATGTTTGGAATTTAGAATGCAGGAAGGGATTGGGACTCTAGAAGTGGAGTTGTGTGATATTCCTCTCAGGAACTTTCTGCCACAAGTTGTCCATATTTTATGCATGAAATGGAACTCGGAATCAAACCTATTCAGTACTTTGGGGGAAAGCTGAAATTATTTATCAGGATTAATGAATAAAAACAGATTAATAATCCCCAAAAGAGACTGCTTAACTTTCTTTATCCCACTTCTAGTTACATAGCATTGTTCCTCATTCACCGACTCCTCGTCAGTGTAAGTGCTTTGGGGATATCTTAAACTAGAAATCATCCACTATGCACCCTGCTCCAATCCCACAAACATGCCTTTGTCTCCATTGTGTGGTTAGAAGGTTAGCAATATGAACACTAAACAAAAGCAACAGCCTCAAACAAAATCCTTCACATTAAAATTATGGATTAATTATATACTATCTTTTATAATTAGTTACTTTTAGCATCCTAATATCTATATTTTTAAAAATTACATTAAGATCCTTATACTTATTAAAGGAAAAAATTTCATTTCATTTCATTTCTTCTCACATCGTCGACTCTACTAATGTAAATATTGTACATATTTTCATGTGTAAAAAATGACATTAAAACATGATTAAAAAGTTAATTTTATAATATTAAAAATCAGGAGAGAGAGGGTCTCTGGTGGAAAATAAAGTGAGTGCTATTCAGTTAGGTACTCATAAAAAAATCTCTCTATTGTGATCTTGCCTCCTCCTCCTCTGTCAAAGTTAGAGAGGAAAAATGCTTTTACAAAAATTACAAAAGAAAAAATTAATGTCGTTGATGATAACACTATGAAATTATCTTTTAAATCTTATTTTAGTATTATTTTTTATATGTTACAGTACGTATAATATTTTCATCAATAGAATCGATTATATCAAGACAATTTAGTTCTCTTCCTCGGATTTGAAGTTACTTGCAATGTCTTATGTTTATCATGGAAATGTAAACAGTGGTGTTGCCAAAGTTGTAATCCAGTCGTCTCCAGCACTTTTATGTTGGAAAGGACTCCCAGATTCATGGTATTACTATGGTTGGTAGGGGCGGACGACACTGAAACGATAGATGAAGCTCCAAAATGCTTCAATGAGAGGAAAGAAGGCAATGCAAAGGGACATAAGATGATTGAGGTGGGACTCTGCAGTCGAGAATGCCAGTGGGCACTGAGACAAGGAAAAGATTGTTTTGGATACAAGCAAACCATTCGATCATACCAATATAGATTACAAGTAGAAAAGTGTAATTGAAGGTAAATGAAACAGATTCATAGATGTCAAAATACATGCAGTCTGGAGTGAATATAAACGAAGTCTGAAGAACTCATTTTGAACGAGATTAGACATAATTTTTTGAATAAGGTTAAAATCTCTTCATTGGCATTCCTTCCAACTTGCAATACATAGCTTGCATGAGGTGACAACTACATCACCAAAAGAAAAAAAGACGAGGGGGAAGGAAAAAGGAAGAGGAGGTGACAACTACATAATGCCCTCTCTCTCTCTCTCTCTCTCTTTCTCTCTGTTACATGAGTCCTCCTTCCAAGTACTAGCAGCTAACAGCCTATGGCTCCTCCTTGTTGGTCTTCACGGAGTTCTCTGCTACCGAGTTGTTGGCTTTACTCGTCTCCAGCTCATCTTCATCCAGCTTCATTGTCCCCTTCACTGCTAGTGGTATATCCATGGCTTCCGGCTTCTTCTCCTTGTTGTCCTTGTGCTTGCCCCAAAGAACAGAGTAGAGGCCGACAACTATGAGGACTGCTCCGACCACTCTGCAAGCAGAAGACAACACGGTGGAGAGCTTCTAAGTAACTTGGTGGCCATCATGGATTCCTACTCGCGGATACAGTAATCTTACCCTCCCAAATAGATATTCTCAGCGAGGATGAAGGAGCCCATTATTGCTACAATTATCATCATTAGAGGGCTGAAGGCAGAGGCAAACACCGGCCCTCTGTCCTGCATCACCAAACTCTGGACGTAGTAGGCAATGCTTGATGTCACGATCCCCTGCACAATCAAATCCAATAGGAAATCTCTTCAGCAACTCACAAGCTAGAAAGAGAGAGAATTAGAGAGAGAGAGAGAGAGAGAGAAAGAGACTAACGGCATAAGCAGCAGCAAGAAGGTTCATGTCGAAGCCTATCCTCCAAACGGAAGGCTTGTGCTCCATGATCAAGGTCACAGCAATGGCTTGCAGAGTGCCCATGAAGCATATAAGCGAGGTGAGGGAGAGGGGAGCATCGTATTTCTTCATGGTTGCTGCCTGTTGAGCACGAGACCCATAACACGAATTGGTCGACCAAATCCTGTGCCAAACATATTGCTCGAACTTCTACCTGAAGGATGAAGAGAGAAGCCCAAGCCAGAGTGGCGATGATGACGAAGACGCAGCCTTTGAGCCAGTCCTTGTCGGTGCCATCGGCCGCGGCGGCCGGCACGTTGCCTTGGTGTGGATCTGCATGCTTTGCCCATCCCATCTCCATGATCGGTCCCTTGTACAGCGTCATCAGCATCGCTCCAGCTACCGTCACAAGAGTCCCCGCCACCTTGGCCTGGCATCTCACCTTCCTCATGTGCAACTTCTCCATCCTACCATGACCGGGGTATCATATCAACCTGGCATTAACTCAACGCGATTGCGGGAAGACGGAGTCGGTTCGACCCGATGATCTACCTGCAGATGACGGCGAGCACGAAGGTCATCGCAGGCAGCATGTTGCTCAAGGCGCAGGAGAAGGTCGGCGAGGTGAGCGTGAGCCCGACGTAGTAGAAGTTCTGGTCGATCACCGGCCTGCAAACCACTTCTCAGCCATCAACGGGACGAAATCTTCCATGGCAAAATGATGGTCAGAGAGGTGATGGGTAGTACTAACCCGAGGAGACCGAGCACGAATATCTGCAAGAAGATGGGGAACGTGATCTTGGGTCGAACGTTCCTGCCATCAAGAATCAAAAGATGGGAAACCGGTGAGGGTGTTGTCGTCGACGATGCATGGTGGCGGTGGGGATGTACCTCTCGAAGATGAGGGCGAAGGGGGCGATGGAGAGGGTGGCGAAGGCGTGGCGGTAGACGACGAGGACGTAGTGGCTCATGCCGTGGTTGAGGGAGACCTTGCTGATGATGTTCATGCCGGCGTATCCGAACTGGAGGGAGATCATGGCGAGGTAAGGCTTGCAGGATCGGAAGAGATTGCTGCGGCGATCCATCTCCGGTTGCTGAGCAAAGCTGGCGAGCAGAGTGAGAGAGAGTGCAACGAGAGACTATTTCGTGCGTTTCTCTCGTGAGGAGGAAGTGATGAACATTTAGGCACCTATTTATGGGCCACAAATATGTGCAATACGCGCCAATAAGGTTGGAATTCAATTCATGTGTTACCACTTGTCATGTCCTCACTTGAGATCGTCTAAGACATGTTAGTTACGACACGATACTCGTTGGTGCTAATCTCATTCGAGTCACTTACGATCTTTACGAAGAAAAAATATTAGAAAAGTAAACATACTGAGTAATATAATCATCCACAAGAGAATCAAGAATAAATCGAAGGAACTACGAGTTGAACGATGACACACAAAGGATCTCGAAGTTATATATAGACTCAATGCGAATAAAGGATGTACGTATGATAATCACCTATATTTTTATCTACTCACTAAGGACATTATATCACCATTCTTAAATAATATTTTATTTATAAAAATAATCGATGAAGATAGAACTCATAAGATAGTTTACAACTCTAAAAATTATCAAATAAAAACAAAATGATACATTTTTATCACACTAATTTTCTAGATGTACTACACAAGTAATATCACTTGCATCAATCATTTTGTGCTTCACAATAAAAAAGAAAAGATTAAGCTTGATTAAAATTATTGACCATTAGCTTAGAATAAGATATATTAGAGGTTTAACTATATTTTGATTAAAATTATTAACCAATAGAAATGGAGTTTTAATCATAGGAGATTGTCTCGATGGATGGGCTGTTTATTGTATCCTTTGTTTTCGGTTATATAACGATAGAACCTCTATGAATTCTTATATTTCATAAATTATAATGGTTATTGTTGGGAAAAATCTGTTAAAGCGGAATATTCTTTTCTCTCTTTGTGTATCAAAATGGGTTTCTCATCAAAATACCAACTTGATATCCAAATAAAAATATTAATCAGCACAGCATAAATAATAGAGCAAAAATCAACCACACAATGAGACCAAATCTTTTTAACGTGGAAAACCCAATGTGGGAAAAACCACGGGATCGTAGTCCACTTCAAACTTCCACTATCAATAATAATGATAATAAGTTTACAGTATGTCTTCTCTAGAATAACTAAAGGATCAGAATAACATCAAGAACATAGATCTATAGATGGATCTCCTGAAAAATGAATTCTAGATCTCATAGAGTGGATATTACAGGAAAGTATCTTAGAGAGGATAAACTGCAGATCAACACCGTTAGGATTGTAGAGTTTGCTGCAAGGATTCTCCACATAAAATTTGAGTCAAAACTGACAACGTTTAGCTACCGATCGTCAAGTAGAAAACTCAGAAACCTAATCTTTCTCTCTCCTCTTTCCTCTGCACGCCGCACGCTTCACGCGTTCACTGAGCGCACACCCACACGCTGCCGTCACCCAATTTTTGCCCTTTCTTTCAATTAGTGATTTCTTTGATTTGGGCTCATGGCCCAAATTTGTCCAAGCCCACGTATGGACTGGACCCAACAGTTATGTATAATATAGAAAAAATGAAAAATAATCTAGTCTTTTATGTAGAATTAATAAAGATCTCACGTAAAGGAAGAGTGGGGTTCAATATGAACTCAAGCTAATCATTTTCCACAAACTCAATCAATTTTTTGTTGAAAGAAGTGTAAGAAATTATAGGAGGAATAGTTCAAATTTCAACACTTATCATTTATTTAATTTTCTGTTGACTAATTAAATATTTTAGATGTAAACTAATTTTTTTTTAAAGTACTAACTGGTTTAGTTACTAAATACTTTGAAATATCATCACAAGGTTTTGGACTTGAATCCTGCCTTTATCACTTATCTTTTATTAAACAAATAATTTTTTATTTTTATATCTCAAAAATATTTTTTATATATAATATAATAGAAGGAAAGTATAAATTCATCTTTTGATCTCGATTTAAGGTTTAGGAGTTGAAAGAGATTTTTATCTTAGGACAGTGATTACATTTTTGGGTTCTTTCAATTCCATCATCTCTATTTTTATTTAATTATTGTTTGTATTAGGATTAGATCTCTTTTATTTATTTTACTTTATGTATGTTAGCATCAGTATGCAAGTATGCATATATTAAGACATAGTAATCAGCATGAACATTTGTTAGGAAAAAGTTATTAGATTACAATAACATTAAAAATATAGATCTTGACTGAAGAATAACATATCATCATCATAGGAGAATTCTATATCTCACAAAGTGGGTATAGTAGGAAAGTACCTTAGAGACGGTAAATTATAGATCAACAGTATTAGGATTATAGAGTTTACTATAAAGATTCTTCACATAAAATTTAGATTAAATCATTGATCTTTCTCGTTTCTTTTTCTCTTTCTATCTTTTCTCTGTTGTGCATTGCCGTCGTTAGCTACACGCACAAATCACTTCCCTCTCATTTGTATTATCTCATATCTTACTATTTTAATTGTTGATTTAGGCTCAATAGATCCAATTGTCCAAACCACCCAACTCATTTGTATTCATTCATGTGTCTCAGGATAAATTTCAATCCCTACCAACAGAGTGCAACATTGTTTTGTTGAGCTGATGAGGTTTGACCGTGTTAAGATTTTGGGACTAGGAACTTAAAACCCGGCTTAGATATCGGCCTCCATAGCAACAAATTGGCATGGGATAAAGGGATAAAATCGTCTGTATCACCCTGCGTTCTCCACGAGCTCCTACTCTTAATTTTCTGTGTTCTTGATTAGCTTTTGCTTCATGCGAGAGAATGTCCAATTTCCACTGCCATTGCCGTAAAGCTAATAAGATTCAGCTTGTTTGGTCAAAGATTCATCCAACGACACCTCATTGCTTGGGTCTCTCTTTCTTCAATCTAGTAGCAACTCAGCGAGCTGTTCTTGTCTTTTTATCTTGCTTTGTAGAGCAACAAATAATAAACAATCTCAATTCTCACATCAGAGATTGATTCACAATGATAATGCGACACCAGTTTTACGAAGATTGTTTTGATTAGAGAGAGATGCGTGTTTCCAGCAACAATACAAGCGAAGATGAACATGTGCAGAAGAGAAGGGTGCGGATTGAAAAGTCCTTCCATCAGATTCAAAGTCCGCTTCGGATTCAAGTTTCCGAATGTGCAGTGATTGTCACGGGACAAGATACTTAAATCACGCACTAGATGCCTTTCGAAGAGGAAGAGGAGACTTAAGAGACTTCATCTGATTTCACCTGCACATTGGGAGATGGTGATGGTGTCCACTGCAACATGCAAACAAGCATTCTTTGCCTAATATTGTTGGGCTGACAGCCCAGACTTTATCAGCCAACATCCCATCTCCTCACTTAATCTAACTATAATTCATATTAGGAAGGTATGGATGGCTACGTTTTAAAGAAAGAAAAAGGCATAAATAGAACAACAACGAGGACAACAGATGAGATCTTGGCAGCAGTAAAAAGAAAAGAAAAAGACAGAAATCCAAGGAGAAAGAAAGGAAAGAAAATAAGAAAGAGACTGTTCTCAATCATCTAACAGTGTTCTTATCTCAAGTTAAATCAAATCTACAGTAGATTCTTACTGTGATTACTTGGTGAGAATTTAGAATTTTGTGCACAGAGACGTGATCCTTGTATCCCAGTTATTCTCTTATGATTGTTGCTAGGGTTTTGGATAAGAGATTAAGATTTGTATATTCATTATTTTTATAATAGATTATCTCTAGTTTGTCCCGTGATTTTTATCCTTCACATTGGAGGGGTTTTAAACGTATATCTTGGTGTTCTATTTGATTGTGATTCCATTTAATTCCGCTGCGTGTTATGGCATACTAGTATTTATTCATATACAAAAGTTTATTTCTCTTTATATCCCATCAACTGGTATCAGAGCAAGGTTTTGGTGATTTAATTTTATATTTGAACATGGAGGCCAGTAATGTTTCTCGTATTATTAGTTTGAATGGAAACAATTATATGATATGGAAACCAAGAATGGAAGATATCTTGTATTTCAAATATTTGTATGGACCTTTGTAGGGGGATAGTGCAAAACCCACAACTATGACAGATGATGAGTGGAAGAGGTTAGATCGAAAAACAGTTAGGTTTATTCAACAATGGCTTGATGATAGTATCTTTCATAATGTTTCTACTGAAAGTTCTGCTTATTCTCTTTGGAAAAGGTTGGAAGGTCTCTATGAAAGAAAAACAGCTTGCAACAAAGCTTTTTTAATTAGAAAACTTATGAACCTAAAATATAGATAGGGTGCTTCTATTGCTGAGCATTTGAATGAAATGCAGAGTATCATTAACCAGTTATCCTCTAAAAAAAGTCTCTTAATGATGAGTTTAGGCATTGTTACTTTTCAGTTCATTGCTAGAAAGTTGGGAGACACTGGTGGTTTCCCTTAGTAATTATGCGCCATATGATATTGTCAGCATGAGTCAAGTAACAAGTAGTTTGTTGAATGAGAAGTTGAGAAGAAAGAATTCAGCAATATATCAAAATGATTCACAAGCACTTATCTAAGAGAACAGAGGAAGGTCAAAGTCTAGAAGCAGTTCACGCATGGGTAGAAGCAAGTCAAGATCAAGAAAAGATATTGTTTGCTATAACTATGGTGAGAATGGACATTACAAGAACCAATGTAAGCAACATAAGAAGAGCAAAAAAAAGGGAAAAGAAGTGGAGCCTATAGAGTCAAAAGATATTATCATAACTACAGTGTAAGGTGGTGATTATTTGATTTTATCTCCTTCTGATGATATTTTTTCTTGTGTATGTTAGGATCTTGAGTGGGTGATTGACATAGGTGCTTTTTATCATGCTACACCACGAAGGAAATTTTTTGCTACATACAGGTCTGAAAATTTTGGTGTTGTCAAGATGGGCAATTATAGCACGGTAGACATCATTGGCATGGGTGATATCCATTTAAAGACCAACCTTGGCTACAAGTTAGTGCTTAAGGATGTGAGACATGTAATTGACTTGAGGCTGAATTTAAATTCAGTTGAAAGACTAGATGACAAAGACTATGTTAGCAGATTTTACAAAGGGCAATGGAAGCTCAGTAAGGGTTCTCTTATTATGGCTAGTGGAAAGAAATGTCACACTTTGTATAAGTTGCAGGCCAAAGCTTATGGTAAGCAATTAAATGCTGTAGAAAAAGACTTCAGCATAGAGTTATGGCATAGGCGATTGGGACACATGAGCGAGAAGGGGTTGTAAGCTCTTTCCAAGAGAGAGGTATTATCAAATCTTAGAGGTATACATTTGAACCCTTGTATTGATTATTTGGCTGGTACATAATATAGAGTTTCATTTGTCAGTCCTGCTATGTCTAGAAAAATGTATGCCTTAGACCGTGTTTATATAAATGTATGTGGTCCTTTGAGGACAAAAACTCTAGGTGGATTTGTTGATATTCCTGGTATTAGTGGTGCAATTTATTTTGTCACTTTTATAGATAATTTTTCTATGAAAGTTTGGGCCTATGCTTTGAAGCCCAAAGATCAAGTGATTAATGTCTTCAAAGAGTTTCATGCTAGGATTAAAAAGGAGACAGAAAGACAATTGAAATGCATAAGATCATATAATGGTGGTGAGTATACAGGATTGTTTAATGATTATTGTAGGTCACATGGCATTCAACATGAGATGATAGTTTCTAGTACACCTCAGCATAATGCTATTACAAAGAGGATGAACTGTACCATCATGAAAAAGATCAGATGTATGCTTTCACAAGCCAAGCTATCCAAAAGATTTTTGGTTGAGGCTTTAATGACTGCAGTTGATGTAATCAACTTATCACCATGTACAGCCCTATATTGTGATGTTGCAAAGCATGTATGGTCAGGGAAAAATGTTTCCTACAAGCATTTAAGAGTGTTTAGTTATCGTGCATTTGCACATGTTTCATACAATAAGAGGTCAAAGCTGAATGGTAAGACTAAAGAATATATTTTTCTTAGCTACTCATATAATCATTTTGGTTACAGGCTTTGGGATCCAGAAAAGCAGAAGGTGTTCAGGAGCAGAGATGTGGTCTTCTTTGATGATCAAACCTTTGAGAATTTGAAGAAGAAGGCATTAGCCAAGACTTCTGCAGAAGGATTAGTATATTATGACCCATTTACTCCTTCAGTATATTAGGGTGATGGGGGAGACGTGCAGGAAGATAGTGTAGAGCCTGATGTTGATCTACTTGTAGGACATGTTGAGCAAGAAGAAGTTGGAGAGCAACTTCCCACAGAACCTCAATTAAGAAGATTTTCTAAACAGCGTCAACCTTCCAAAAGATACTCTACAGATGAGTATGTGATGCTTACTAATGCAAGTGAATCAGAGAGTTGCTATGAAGCAGTTGAAAATGAGCAGAAAAATAAGTGGTTAGTTGCTATGTAGGAAAAGATGGATGCTCTTCAGAAGAACCACACTTATGATTTGGTGCTACTACCAAATAGAATGAAGGCCTTGAAGAACAAGTGGGTTTTTAGGTTAAAGACTTAAGAATATTGTTCTCAACTAAAGTACAAAGCTAGATTGGTTGTGAAAGGCTTTGGTCAAAAGAAAGGTATTGACTTTGAAGAGATTTTTTCTCTTGTTGTTAAAATGTCTTTTATTCATGTTACTCTTGGTATTACTGCTAGCCAAGACTTAGAGGTTGAGCAGTTAGATATGAAGACAGCTTTCCTTCATGGTGATTTGGAGGAGAAAATTTATATGAAGTAACCATAAGGCTTCAAAGTCAAAGGTAAAGAGAACTTTATTTGCAAGTTGAAGAAGAGCTTATATGGGCTAAAGCAAGCTCTAAGACAGTGGTATAGAAAGTTTGATTCATTTATGATAGAAAATAAATATAAAAGAATGACTTCAGATCATTGTGTACATCAAATGGTTTAGTGAGAATTTTATTATTCTCTTACTTTATGTTGATGACATGTTTATTCTTGGGAAAGATGTGTCTAAAATTGACAGGTTAAGAAAGAATTGAGGGAGTCTTTTGCAATGAAGGACATGGGGCCAGCAAAGCAAATACTAGGCATGCAAATTTTTCATGATAGAAAAACCAAGATAATTTGGTTGTCACAGGAGAAATATATCCAAAAGGTATTGGAAAGGTTCAGTTTGAGCAATGCAAAACTAGTTGGTTCTCCTTTGCAGGTCATTTCAAGTTGTGCTTAGAACAGAGTCCGTCAAGTGATGAGGAGAAGGAGAAAATGTAAAAGGTTCCTTATGCTTCAGTAGTTGGAAGTTTAATGTACGCGATGGTATGTACGAGGTCAAACATCACATATGCAGTGGGTGTTACTAGTAGATTTCTTGCAAATCTAGGCAAAGAGTACCGGATAGCAGTGAAGTGGGTTTTTAGATATGTCAGAGGGAGCTCTAAGGTTTGTTTAAGCTTTGGAGGTGGACCACCTATGTTATATGTTACACATATGTAGATATAGCAAGAGATATAGATACGAGGAAGTCCACATCAGGTTATGTACTTACTTTTGCAGGGGGAGCTATGTCATGACAATCCATATTGCAAAGGTGTATTGCTCTCTCCACCACAGAGGCAGAATATATTGCTGCTACAGAGGTATACAAAAAAATTTTATGGATGAAAGAATTCTTACAAGAATTGGAGCTGAAATAGAAAAACTATGTGGTGCATTGTGATAGTCAAAGTGCTATCCATTTATGTAAAAACCCAATGTGTCATTTCTCAATTCTGCAAATAGAATCATACATCAATTGAATTCTTTCCTAACTCCTTTCTTGTCAAGGATTTGAGCACGGGGGCACCCTTGGTCCGAGGTTAGAGTAAAGACAACATTTACGAGTAGCCATCAAATCCACAAATCACCCAACCCACTACCTACTCTTCGGTCGTAGCTCCAACTGATGTGTGGCATCATCATCTTGGTCATCCCTCAACTTTTATTCAGCAAAAATTACTTTCTCGTTACTCTTCCTACGCTTACAACCAATAACATCGTAACTTATTGTGATCCTTGTTTAAGTAATAAAAGTCATAGTCTTCCCTTTGGAAAATCCTCCATATCTTGCTCTAAACCCCTTAAGGTTATTTACATTGATGTTTGGGGCCCCACTCCAATCACTTCCTTTGACAAATTCAGATTTTATGTTATTTTCGTAGACTATTTTACCAAATATACATGGTTATACCCTCTTCATCATAAATCTGAAGTTGTGGGTGGCTGCATTTTAAAGGTAGAAAGAGGCATAAATATGGTAGCAATGAGGGCGGCAGATGAGATCTTGGCAGTAGTAAAAAGAGGAGAAAAAGACAGAAATCCAAAGAGAAAGAAATGGAAGAAAACAAGGACAACACAGAGAGACTATTCTCAATCATCTAGCAGTGTTCTCATCTTAGGTTAGATCAAATCTACAGTAGATTCTTACTGTGATTACTTGGGAGAATTAGGAAGAATTTAGAATTTTATGCACAGTGACATGAACCTTGTATCTCAGTTATTCTCTTGTGATTATTGCTAGGGTTTTGGGCAAGAGATTGAGATTTGTATATTCATTATTCTTATAGTGGATTATCTCTAGTTTGTCCCATGGTTTTTACCCTTTATATTGGAGGGGTTTTCCACGTATATCTTGGTGTTCTATTTGATTGTGATGTCATTTAATTCTGTTGTGTGTTATGGTCTGCTAGTATTTGTTTATATATAAAAGTTTATTTCTCTTTATATCCCATCAATTGGTATCAAAGTAGGGTTTTGGTGATTTAATTTTGTATTTGAACATGGAGGCCAGTAATGTTTCTCGCATGATTAGTTTGAATGGAAACAATTGGATAATATGGAAACCAAGATTGGAAGATATCTTATATTGCAAAGATTTGTATGGACCTTTGCAGGGGGATAGTGCAAAACCCATAACTATGATAGATGATGAGTGGAAGATGTTAGATCGAAAAATAGTTGGGTTTATTCAATAATGGCTTGATGATAGTGTCTTTCATTATGTTTCTACTGAAAGTTCTGCTTATTCTCTTTGGAAAAAGTTAAAAGGTCTCTATGAAAGAAAAATAGCTAGCAACAAAGCTTTTTTAATCAGAAAACTTGTGAATCTAAAATATAGAGAGGGTGCTTCGAGCATTTGAATGAAATGCAGAGTGTCACTAACTAGTTATCCTCTATGAAAATGTCTCTTGATGATGAGTTGCAAGCATTGTTACTTCTCAGTTCATTGCTAGAAAGTTGGGAGACACTGGTGGTTTCTCTTAGTAATTCTACGCCAGATGGTGTTATCACCATGAGTCAAGTAACAAGCAGTTTGTTGAATGAGGAGTTGAGAAGAAAGAATTCAGCAACATCTCAGAATGATTCACAAGCACTTATCTTAGAGAACAAAGGAAAGTCAAAGTCTAGAAGCAGTTCACGCATGGGTAGAAGCAAGTCAAGATCAAAAAAAGATATTGTTTGCTATAACTATGGTGAGAAAGGACATTACAAGAACCAATGTAAGCAATCTAAGAAGAGCAAGAAAACTAAAAAAGAAGTGGAGTCTACATAGTCAAAAGATAATATCACAATTATAGTGTAGGGTGGTGATTATTTGATTTTATCTCCTTATGATGATATTTTTTCTTATGTGTGTTAGGATCTTGAGTGGGTGATTGACACAGGTGCTTCTTATCATGCTACACAACGGAGAGTTTTTTGCTACATACAGGTCTGAAAATTTTGGTGTTGTCAAGATAGGCAATTATGGCATAACATACATCATTGGCATGGGTGATATCAATTTAAAGACCAACCTTGGTTGTAAGTTAGTACCTAAGAATGTGAGGCATGTGGTTGACTTGAGACTGAATTTAATTTCAGTTGGAAGACTAGTTGATGAAGACTATGATAGCAGATTTTACAGAGGGCAATAGAAGCTCAGTAAAAATTTTTAATTGTGGCTAGTGGAAAGAAATGTCACACTTTGTACAGGTTGTAGGCCAAAGCTTGTGGTGAGCAATTAAATGCTGTAGAAAAAGACTTCAACATGGAGTTGTGGCATAGGCGACTAGGACACATAAGCGAGAAGGGGCTACAAGCTCTTTCCAAGAGAGATTTATTACCAGATCTCAGAGGTATACATTTGAACCCTTGTATTGATTGTTTGGTTGGTACATAACATAGAGTTTCATTTGCTAGTCCTGCTATGTCTAGAAAAATGTATGCCTTAGACCGTGTTTATACAAATGTATATGGTCCTTTGAGGATAAAAACTCCTGGTGGATTTATTGATATTCCTGGTATCAGTGGTGCACTTTATTTTGTCACTTTTATAGATAATTTTTCCATGAAACTTTGGGCCTATGCTTTGAAGACCAAAGATCAGGTGATTAATGTCTTCAAAGAGTTTCATGCTAGGATTAAAAAGGAGACAGAAAGATAATTTAAATGCATAAGATCAGATAATGGTGGTGAGTATACAGGATTGTTTAATGATTATTGCAAGTCACATGGCATCCAATATGAGATGATAGTTCCTGGTACACCTCAACATAATGCTATTACAGAGAGGATAAACCGTACCATCATGGAAAATATCAGATATATGTTTTCACAAGCCAAGCTACCCAAAAGATTTTGGGATGAGGCTTTGATGACTGTAGTTGATGTGATCAACCTATCACCATGTACAACCCTAGATGGTGATGTTACAGAGCATATATGGTCAGGGAAAAATGTTTTCTACAAGCATTTGAGAGTGTTTAGTTGTCATGCATTTGCACATGTTCCAGACAATGAGAGGTCCAAGCTAGATGGTAAGACTAAAGAATATATTTTTCTTGGCTACTCACATGATCATTTTAGTTACATGCTTTGGGATCCAGAAAAGCAAAAGGTGTTCAGGAGTAGAAATGTGGTCTTCTTTGAGGATTTGAAGAAGAAGGCACCAGCCAAGACTTCTACAGAAGAATTAGCAAATTGTGACCTATTTACTCCTCTAGTATATCAGGGTGATGGGGGAGATGTGTAGGAAGATGGTGTAGAGCCTGATGTTGATCTACCTGCATGACATGTTGAGCAAAAAGAAGTTGGAGAGCAACTTCCCACAGAACCTCAGTTGAGAAGATCTTCTAGACAACGTCAACCTTCCAGAAGATACTCTACAGATGAATATGTGATGCTTATTGATGCAGGTGAACCAGAGAGTTACCAGGAAGTAGTTGAAAATGAGTAGAAAAAGAAGTGGTTAGTTGCTATGCAGGAAGAGATGGATGCACTTCAGAAGAACCACACTTATGATTTGGTGCTACTACCAAATGGAATGAAGGCATTGAATAACAAGTCGGTTTTCAGGTTGAAGACTCAAGAATATTGTTCTCAACCAAAGTACAAAGCTAGATTAGTTGTGAAAGGCTTTGGTCAAACGAAATGTATTGACTTTGAAAAGATTTTTTCTCCTATTGTTAAAATGTCTTCTATTCGTGTTGCTCTTGGTATTGTTGCTAGCCAGGACTTGGAGGTTGAGCAGTTAGATGTGAAGACAGCTTTCCTTCATGGTGATTTGAATGAGCAAATTTATATAGAGCAACTAGAAGGCTTCAAAGTCAAAGGTAAAGAGAACTTTGTTTGCAAGTTGAAGAAGAGCTTATATGGGCTAAAGCAAGCTCCAAGATAGTGATATAGAAAGTTTAATTTATTTATGACAGAAAATGGATATAAAAGAATGACTTTAGATCATTGTGTGTATATCAAATGGTTTGGTGAGAATTTTATTTATGTTGATGATATACTTATTCTTGGGAAAGATATATCTAAAATTGACAGGTTGAAGAAGGAATTGAGTGAGTCTTTTGCAATGAAGGACATGGGGCCAGCAAAGCAAATACTGGGCATGCAGATTTTCCGTGATAGAAAAACTAAGACGATTTGGTTATCACAGGAGAAATATATTGAGAAGGTATTAGAAAGGTTTAATATGAGCAATGCAAAGCGAGTTGGTTCTTCTCTTGCAGGTCACTTCAAATTGTGCTCAAACAGAGTCCGTCAAGTGATGAGGAGAATGAGAAAATGAAAAGGTTCCTTATGCTTTAGTAGTTGGAAGTTTAATGTATGCGATGATATGTACAAGGACGGACATCGCATATGCAGTGGGTGTTACTAGCAGATTTCTTGCAAATCCAAGCAAAGAGCACTGGGTAGTAATGAAGTAGATTTTTAGATATCTCAGAGGGAGCTCTAAGATTTGTTTAAGCTTTGGAGGTGGACCACCTGTGTTGATAGGTTACACAGATGCAGATATGACAAGAGATATAGATACGAGGAAGTCCACATCAGGTTATGTACTTACTTTTGCAATGGGAGCTGTGTCATGGCAATCCAGATTACAAAGGTGTATTGCTCTCTCCACCACAGAGGCAGAATATATTGCTGCTATAGAGGTATACAAAGAAATGTTATGGATGAAAGAATTCTTACAAGAATTGGGGCTGAAATAGAAAAACTATGTGGTGTATTGTGACAGTCAGAATGCCATCCATTTGTGTAAGAACCTAATATTTCATTCCAAGTCAAAGCATATAGATGTCAGATACCATTGGATTCGAAATGTGTTTGAAGAGAAACAGTTGTAACTTCAGAAAATTCACACAGATGATAATGGAGCAAACATGTTGATAAAGACTTTACCAAAAGAAAGACAGGAGATATGTCGACAGCTAGTGCATGGCTTCACATTGAGGAGTCATAAGACAACCTCCCTTATGGGTTTAAGGGGGAGGTTGTTGGGCTGACATCCCACATTCAGCCCATGGTGGGATTTATCAGCCCACATCCCACCTCCTCACTTAGCCTAACCCTAATTCATATTAAGGGGGTGTGGGTGGCTGCATTTTAAAGAAAGAAAGAGGCATAAATAGGGCAGCAACGAGGGCGAGATCTTGGCAATAGGAAAAAGAGTAGAAAAAAATAATAATCCAAGGAGAAAGAAAGGGAAGAAAACAAGGACAACGCAGAGAGACTGTTCTCAATCATTTAACAGTGTTCTCATCTCAGGTTAGATCAAATCTATAGTAGATTCTTACTGTAATTACTTGGGGAGAATTATGGAGAATTTAGAATTTTGTGTACAATGATGTGATCCTTGTATCTCAATTATTCTCTTATGATTATTGCTAGGGTTTTGGGCAAGAGATTAAGATTTGTATATTCATTATTCTTATAGTGGATTATCTCTAGTTTAACCCGTGGTTTTTACCCTTCACATTGGAGGGGTTTTCCACGTATATCTTGGTGTTCAATTTAATTTTGTTGTGTATTGTGGCCTGCAAGTATTTATTCATATATAAAAGTTTATTTCTCTTTATATCCCATCAAATACAACATCGATAGTTTATTTACAGTCCGTCTTTCCATCGATTATTCCATCGATCAAAGAAAATTATTCGAAGAACATAGAGATATTATAGCATGGGATTAAAAGGGGCTAGAAAACGATAACTAGTCCAGAGAGACTTAGCTACCTAAAACTAAGTATCGATTAGAATAAAGGTGGACTCAGAGGAGTGTCATAGTGCCATAGAGGCTGATCTATCAATTGTGAAGAAAAAGATACAGATACAAGGTGATGAATAATAGGGTCACGGGTATGGCAGTGTCATGGTACCATAGAGGCAGGACTTTCGTGAAGTCAACAATCCCTTATTCTCATGGATGGAGAGCACTAGGTCATGAAAGGGGCCAAGGAGGTGGAGAATATAGAGGCAAACTCCAAGTACTAAGACAAGGCTGAAGGGTAGAGGCCAGGAAACTTCGTAAGACCAGTGTTAACGAGCTTCTTATCAAGATAGCTGAAAGTGGAGGATTTTGGGTCGATGCAAAAGTACTCGACCAAGGAACGAAGTAGATAGTATGTGATGTTGTACCTTTATGACTCAGAGGAGTCGACGGTAAAGATGATCGAGAAGATAGTATAATCTCAAAGGCGACCAAAACTATTAGAGACTTACTCTAAGTTGGGGTTAAAACTTCTTGTATTCCAGAAGTTCAATGGCATTGAGAAGGTGAATCATAGTAGCTAACTCAATACAAGGAGTGCAAACACTTCTAGTGCTTTAGAAGTATAAGAAAAAAAGTGAGCAAAGGCTAGTAACCAGATCGATGTATGGAATACAATCTATAAGGAGGCGGGCGAAGTCAAATAACCTTTGCCTTCTCAACCTTTAAAAGAATGGGTAAAACTAAGTACCCTAATTCTCTTATCTATCTAGCAAAAGAGCTCTGGATATGTTCAAAAACCTTTCGAAAAAACCTAATGGAAGCCAATAGTTATCAAATCCTCACTAATGGTAATTAGTACTACTGAGAGTAGATTATTCGCTTCATTTTTCAACTGAATGTGTATCAAAAGCATAAGTAATGAAAACCTACTTAGAAGTAACAACTAAGTAGAAGAAGAATCGATGGCAAATTTTACAAAGGAAGAACCCAAAAACTTTAAAATATGTGAGACGATGCACGTTAAAGCTCCAACAAGCATCCATTTAGTTCAAGTAACATGAGGCATTTGAGAGACTAGCATATACTAAGGATGATCTTTTCCTTCATCTAAGAGATCTGCAGGAAATAATAGGGATCAGCACAACTTAGTCGACCCCACACCAGAGCTAGAGTCATTAGCAAGTTGAAGTAACATGACGGATCAAAGTTCGACTATTCAACAACAACGGGGGAGTCTAGCTAGGAGCCAGAAGGCGTATTGTAATTGGATTAAAAGATTAAACACTCAACAAAAACGAGGAGATGTAGCATCTACAAAGGCTTTAATCAGGACGTTGAAGTAATAAGTGAGGGAGAATGTCACAAACAAAATTATAAATGAGGTGTTTGATGTAATGCTTATGTTTGTCTGTGTCTTTTGGTTTTCTTCATACTTTTCACAACATATAAATGACTGATAGTAGGTTAAGTAGCCCCATTTTCTTTAGTTTTAGTGGTCGTCTTAGGTTTACAAACAAAGGTTGTGTCATGTGAGCACTTGTGGAGATTTCGATCTGTAGTGGTCCATTTTGGACCTTTTATTGTGTGACCGTTCAGAGCTTGTGAAGTATGTTTATAATTTGCATTGATTATAAAGTGTTTGCTAAAATGATTACTTGTAAATCCCGAGTGAAATGATTTTTCTAACCTATTTTCTCTTTTGTAGGTCCTAAGGAACCATAGGAGATTTCGGGGAGGTTGACCTTTACGGACGAACATGTAAGGGTGTTATACAACTTAAGTAAAACTAACTAAATGTGTGATACTACGTTGGGAATTGATTTCTCCTTATAATGATAGAAGGCCATGTGGGTCAATTTAATTATCTCACATTTACTAACTTAATATTATTGAGAGAGGGGATTTTGATTTAGTCTCATATAACATGTCACATAAATATATATTTAATATATATCTACATTGTATGCAATATATATATATATATATATATATATATATATATATATATATCTAGTATGTGTATAGGTAATTAAACATCACATGAGCAATCATACAAAATGATCATGAACCATAGCCTAATATGATCAAGCCCGAGCTAGTGGACCCAATCACTCACATCATGATCTATGTGTGTTTTGGCGCATCTCCATACCCTGTGATCATCCATCTCGTCCTCATCGATTATGTTGTCATCTCAGTGCATCTCCATACATCCGATCATCTGTCTCGACCTCGTGGGTCCCGCTATCACCTCAATACTCCTTTTGTGCCTTCTCGTGTAATTATAACATAATTACAAGCACGTAGACTTGTAATTAATAAGAAAAAATAGAAGATCGCAAGACCCAATAACGATAATAATCACAATACACACATATATCACATCACACAGTCCATGATAATCCATCAACATCATACGTCACATGTGCATATCATTATATAAGACTACTAGATAAATAATAATATTTAATTAAATCTTTTAATTAACTAATTTTTTTTTCTGAAATTTGAGATATATAAGAAATTTTCTAAATTATGAAGGGCATTTATGTAATTTAGATAGAAAGGATAAACCTTCAAAATTTTAAAATTCAAAGGGGTAAAATTATCCCTTTACTTAAAGAGCTCTAATCCCTTCTGTGTTGTGACCGCCGCCTCCACCCCACTAGCGGCCGCCTCTACGGGTGGGCGTCACCCCTACCCGCAGGCGGTTTGCCCCCGGGCGACGCTGCTGTGGTAGCGCGATGGTCTAATTGTCGCCTTGCAAGTGATTGCCTCTATAGGAGAGTGTCACCCATTCTTGCGGGCGCCCTACCCTTATGCGCCACTCTTGCAGGCGGGCATAGCGTCTACACGCAAGTGATCTGCCTATGAGTGCCTTGCCCATAGGCATCGCCCTTGTGGGTGGGTGCAGCACCTGCGTGCAGGTGGCCTGTGTTGAATCTTGGATTTTGATGATAAAATCAATTGAAAAATTAATGATCTAATCCATATGTTGAAATAAGTATTGCAAGATTAACTACGATAATGAATAAGGCATAAAGCAGATGTTGGGCCGGAGTTAAAGATTGGACGATACGTTAAAGATTTGGACGATGTGCCGGAAGCTTGCCAAGAGTTCATCGGGAGTTCGTTGAGAGTTCGTCGAGAGTTCATTGGGAGTTCGCCAAGATTTTATTGGGAGTTCGCCAAAAGCTTATCGAGAGTTCACTAAAAGTTCATCGAGACTTCACTAGAAGATTAATTAACATACTGAACAAAGATTGCTTAGTTAATACCTTAATTATTATAGTTAGAACTTAGATTGAGTTAGGATTGGGAGGTAATCCCACTAACTCAGTTAGAGGTCAATTGGGCTCAATTCAGGGTTGGTTTGGGCTAAACTAATGGCTCAAATAATGACCTAGAGCCTAGTCAGGCAATGGCACTGCTAGAGCTAGTAGTGGAACCGCTTGAGGCTTAGCTTCCCAAGTGGTCTAAGCGGTGGTACCATCGGTAATTAATACTGCCAAACGGTGGTACCACCCTGTCAAATAGCCTAGTCTCCGAGGCTTTGTCAGGCGGTAGTATCGCTAAACTAGGCGGTGTTACCATCTAGTATCAGGGTATCAGGTGGTAGTACCACCTAGTAATAGCGGTGGTACCGCTAGTACCTTAGAAATTCGGAATGAGACACTTTTTAGCTCCAATCTTAAAGCCATTGGAGCCTATAAATATCCTACTACTTTCTACATGAAATAGCAACAAAAGTATGAAAAAAAATCTTGAAGTATTGAGGTGTAAAAATGTTGTAAAAGTGCTAAGTGTCCTCATCCTCTTTCTTTAGTTTTGTAATCATTCAAGAAGAGGCGTAAGGCTTGTAAGAGTTGCCTCTTAAACTCATGAAAAGAACAAAGCATTGTAAGAAGGTAGTTGGTCTTTGCCTATTGAAGGAAGACCATTAGTGGACACCGATGACCTCGATAGAGGAGGAATCAGAAGTGGACGTAGGTCACAATGACCAAACCACTATAAATCTAATATATTCTTTCCTTACTATTTACTTTCATTACTTAGCTGCACTTTGCATTGTACATTTACTTCAAGCCGACATCTTCCCGATATGATTTTTTCATTATATTTTTATCAACTCAGAAAGATTTCGAATAGTAATCGTCATTTTAATCATTACGCTAATTCAATCCCCCTCTCTTAGTGTTATATTGATCCTAACAATTAGTATCAAAGCAAGGTTACTCTCGATTTGATTGAAAACCCAAGAGAGAAAGCTTTTGTCGGCAATCATGAGGGTCATTCTATCACACGTTCTCCCATATTCAATAGAATTGATTACACATATTGAAAAATTAGAATGAGGATTTTCTTGATTTCTATGGATTTCAAGTTATGGAATATCATTGAAAATAGATTTCAAAAGTCTTCTTATCTAAAGAACAATTGGAATGATTTAGAGAAGAAGATTTTCTCTTTAAACACGAAAGCTATGAATGTTTTTATTTTGTGCTTTGGATAAAAATGAATTCAATCGAGTTTCTATTTGCGAAATAGCTTATGACATTTAGCATACATTTGAAATCACACACGAAGGCATGAGTAGGGTTAAGGAGTCAAAAATTAATCTTTTGGTTCATAATTATGAATTAATTTATATAAAAAAAAGTGAGACCATTGGAGACATGTACACCTAGTTTATGGATGTCATCAATGGTCTAAAAACACTTGGTAGAAGTTTTTCAAATTTTGAACTTATTAACAAGATATTAAGATCCCTTCGAAAGAGGGATCCTAAAGTAACTGCAATTCAAGAAGCCAAAGACTTGAACAACCTTTCGCTCGAAGAACTTATTGGGTCTTTGATGACCTATGAAATGACATGCAATGCACATGAAGAACTTGAGAATAACCTTCCAAAAAACAAGAAGGATTTGATACTTAGAACTCAAGAAGACTATTAGAAAGAAGACTCAAGTGATGATGATGATGATGATGACGACAACGATGACTTGCACTTCTAACAAAAATATTTAAAAAATTCATAAAAAGGAACAAAATTAAACATGACATTAAAAATAAAAAATAAACTTTAAAAAGACCAAATAGTTTGCTATGAATGCAAGAAACTAGGGTACTTCAAAAGTGAATATCCCCGAGTGAAGAAGAAGCAACCCAAGAAGAAGAAAGCACTAAAAACTACTTGGGATGATTCAAGCACATCCGAAGACAAGGAGCCAACTAACAAAAAAGTTGCTAACTTTGCTTTAATGGCGCTTAGCGACGAGATAAGTAACTCGATCGAAGCTCATTTATCATTTGATGAATTATTAAATACTTTTCATGATTTATTTGATAAATATAAATTAGTTAGTCAAAAGTATAAATTATTAAAAAAGGAGTATGCCTCTCTTGTTAGTAAATTTAATAGATTAAATATTAAGCATGATAATAAAATATTGTCTCCTTGTATAAAATGTGAAGAATTAGAGATGCTTAAAAGGAAATTTTGCTACTACATGAAACCTTGGAAAAAATTGAAATAGAAAGTAAATCCTTAAACATGATCCTTACAAAAAAGGATTATATTCATAGAAGAGATATAATAGGCTTTGTGAGTAACACTTACTAAAAAATAATTATCTTTGTTAAATACCCAACTTTGCATGTTTCACCCCAAAACAAATGTAACTTTTATTATAAATTTGGATATTATGCTCATAAATGTCCATATAAGAAGTATAGTCCACATAGCTAATTTGGGTCCTTAAAGGAACCATAAATGCCTCAATGAAAAATAATAAGTCAAGTAGATAGGCACCCAAAATCAAATGGGTACTTAAAAGAAAATCTCATTTCTTATAGATATGTTTACAATCACAAGCTAGGAGCAAGAGATGGTATCTTGATAATGGATGCTCAAGGTACATGATCGGAGATCCAACTCAATCATCTAAGCTCACTAGCCGAGACGAAGGGTTTGTCACCTTCAAAGATAACAACAGAGATAAAATCATTGGCAAATGAACCATAGGTAACAAATCAAAACTCTTGATTGAAGACGTATTATTAATAGATGGTTTAAAGCATAATCTTCTAAGCATTAGTCAATTGTGTGATAGATGATATATCATAAGATTTGAATCTAATACTTGTATTGTTGAAAGTCCATACAAAACTACATCTATGATTGCCTTAAAACATAATAACATATATACTATTGACATTGATGATCTTTGTAATGAAATGTGCTTTTCAGCTTTAAGCGATGATGCTTTGCTTTGGCATAGGAGGTTAGGTCATGCTAGCAAGAAACTAATCTCCCAAATTTCATCTAGAAAACTTGTAAGAGGAATCTCTAGTATCAAGTTTATCAAAGATAATATATGATGCATGTCAACTAGGAAAACAAATAAAAGGTAGTTTCAAGTCAAAGAATCAAATAAGCACCTCTAAACTATTGCAATTGATCCAAATGAATTTATTTGGACCAATTGATACAACAAGCTTATGAGGTAGCAAATACGCTTTTGTAATTGTTGATGATTATAGTAGATACACTTGGATATACTTCTTAGCACACAAAAGTAATTGTTTTAGGTATTTTTCAAAATTTTGTAAGCTTGTTTAAAATGAAAAAGGCTTTATGATTTCATCTATACGTAGTGATCACGGTGGTGAGTTTCAAAACTATAATTTTTAAAACTTTATGAATCAAATGAGTACAACTATAATTTTTCTACTCCAAGAAACTCACAACAAAATGGAGTAGTTGAAAGAAAAAATAGGAGTTTACAAGAAATAATAAGAATCATGTTAAACAAACATAACCTACCCAAATATTTTTGGGTCGAAGCCATTAACACAATATGCTATGTCATAAATAGAGTTCTAGTAAGACTATTACTTTCTAAAACTCCTTATGAGCTGTGGAATAATAAAAAATCTATTATTTTATATTTTAAAATTTTCGGTTGTAAATGTGTTATTTAAACAAAAAAGATGCCTTGAAAAAAATTGATGCAAAATTCGATAAAAGGTATTTTTCTTAGATATTCTTCTATTTCTAAAGCATTTTATGTGTTTAATAAAAGAACTTTAGTTATAAAAGAATCTAAATGTATTTTTCTTTGAACTCGTTCGCCGGAAGATCGTCAGAAGCTCGCCGGAAGAATAGACATAGGGACTTGTTTAGCTTAGCAAATATCTTAGTATTTCGTAGTGAACACGTAATTGGGCTTGGATTTGGGCCAACCCAATTAGGAGCTAGCTAGGCCCATGTAAGAACTGTATTGGGCCTAATAAGAGGCTCAAACAGTGCCCTAAGAAATCTTATTGCCGTGGCATAGTCTTCGAGACTATGTCAGGCGATGGTACTGTTAGTTTGGGCGATTGTACCACCCCTAGCAGGGTGCCAAGCGGTGGTACCGCCCAGCATTGCCCCCTAAGCGGTGGTACCACCAAACCTAGGTAGTGGTACTACCCAGGGCAGTGTCAGCGTCAGACTGACACTAGGCGGTGGTATTGCCCGTGCATGAGGAACCCGGGATGGGAAAGTTTTAGGCTCCACGTTTTAATCAACTTGAAGCCTATAAATACCCCTCTCATCCCTGGTTAAAGCACACAAGCACAAAAATATTAAAAGAAAAAACGCTGCTGCGATCATAAGTGTATTCGCTTCTCTAGCTTAAACTTAGATTTCTGTTTAGAGAGGAGAGTGAGTGCTTGTAAGGGTTTATCTCCTAAACCCGATAAAAAGAGAAGAGGGATGTAAAAGGTGATTGACCTTCACTTATAAAGGAAGATCTCTAGTGGATGTCGATGACCTCGTCGAAGGAGGAAGCCGAAAGTGGATGTAGTCACGTTGACCGAACCACTCTAAAACTACTGTGTTCTCTGGTTTGCATTTCATTCCTGCTATTACCTTACTGCAAACTTCCTTAAGTGCTTACTGCATTCAATTCATTACGTATGCTTTCAAGTTAATTATAATCTCTTTCATGAAAGTGTTCCTATATTTTAAGTTGCTAACATAATCCTTTGTTCTTTGACTAACTTATTTATTCTCATTTGTCCAAAACAATACGATAGACCATTTTGGGCAACCTCATAACCCAAAATGGACAATAAATCTAGTTCTATACTGGACAATAAACCTAGTTCTATATTGATTAAAATTTATATTTATAAGATTTGATATAATTTTATGTTAGTTGTTAGTGATTTAATGCAATCATCCATCATTTTTCATATGGGCTTGAGATTGATATTAATAGTATTGTGCATTAGATATAGAAAGATGATAATTACGTATAAGATATTTTTGTCACTAACATTATTCCAAGATAATATACTATAAATCAATAAATTTTGATGATGTTAGTAAAAACTTTGATAGCAAAATCAAAGGATCAAATTCCATTCTATCACTTATCATATAAAAAATAAAAATAAAATAAAAAAAATTAGGAACTTACTTTTTAGAGCTCTTTTTTACTATTCATAATGAATCCTCTTACTGTTTATAATTTTTAAAAAATTAATAAAATAATATTTTATTATTCACAATCCATATAATTCTATTTTTACTATCAACTTTTTCTTTTTTTCATTCCCCATAGCTCCCCTCTATGCACACTACTTTCACTTGCTCTCCCTATTGCCCAAGCACTAGTTTATAGACTTGAAATATAATACCTTCTGGGTTAATATAACTCACATAATAATAAATATGAAAAACTATATCTCATCTCCTTTTCTTCATTTTTTATTTTATTCTATTTTATCATCTGTCTTTTTTTTTATGTTATTTTATATTATTTTCATCGATTAGGAGGAAGAAGGAGGAGAAGAAGAAAAAGAAAAAACGAAAAGAAAAGAAAGGTTATACGTAAGGAGTGAAAACAATTTATTAGAATTAAGTTATAAATTAATGATATATATATATATTTATATTTATAAAGAGATGATTTATAAATATTTAAAATTTATAATGTGGCATTATAAATAAAAAAGGTTTTGTAAATAGTAATCTCTAAAAATTAATATGAAAGTTTACATGTATACCCCAAAAAAAATAAATCGTCTCGTATCCGTGCAACGGGTGTCTCAGGAGCGACCGAAGGCAAAACGGAGAAGAAGTCGGAGGCCTTCTTAGGGTTTGGCCACGAGAGGGGGGCGTGAATCCGGTCGGTAAAGCTCTCTTCCCCCTGTGTCGCCTCTTTCTCCTCTCAGGTTTCACTTCGAATCGATCCCTGCTTCTCCTTTTAGCTCTTTTCCGTAGTTGGTTTGATTTGTTTTCGTTGTTTGAATCAGCCTTTTTTCGTTTTAGGTTCGTGAATCACTCTTTTGTCGGTTTTTTTTGTTTTCTTTAATCCCAATCTAGACTAGTTTCGGGAACCATATCGGAGGTTCTTCTTCAGATATCAAAGCACTCATTGTTTAATCATGGAATTTCTGAAGAGGAGATATGCCTTTTTGGCTGCGTGACCGTAGGCTTATATTTTTCTGCCTAATGTAAACTAATTTTGAAATACCTAAGATTATTCGTTGCGTCGATTCGGGAAAGAAGGCGCTCCCTTTGATCGGAGGGTCATTGTTTCTGAAGTTCTTTTCTGTTTTTTGTTTTCTTGGATGATCAACAACATATATGAACTATGCCACTGTTACTCATCGTCTAGTGTTTGGGGGAGAAACCAGATTGAGTTATTCGAGTGAAGAGGTTTAAGTATAAATGGATGCCTGATTGTTATAGGGTTCTGTGTGGATTTAAAAGAAAATCTGAATTTTCATGCTGCATAACAACATTTCTGAAGCGCAACTTATCTTTATAACATTTTTTTGTTCTGTTGATCATTTGGTTTCATTCTGGTATAGATCAAGATGGCTGGGAGAGGCCGTGTATCTCGCCAAGCTTTTGAACAGGCTAGGCATGGTCATCCTGCCGCTCCTGGAAGGCCCTTTGTTGAAGGCCCTTTCCTTCGCCCACCTCACCCTGCAGCACTTGAGGAGGAACTTGAACTGCAGATGATGGACATTAGGAGGCTCTTGGCTGACAATCGTGTGCTAGCCGAGGATCGTTCAGCTTTTCACCGAGAGCTGATTGCTGCGAAGGAAGAACTGCATCGAATCAACTTGGTGATTGCAGATATTCATGCTGAGAAAGAAGCCCGTTCAAGGGAGCTGATTGAGAAAGGATTGAAGCTGGAGGCTGATCTGAGAGCCACCGAACCTCTGAGAGATGAGGTCATACGATTCCGTGCGGAAATTAAGAAACTAACAACTATGAGACAAGAACTGACCGACCAGGTCCGGACTCTCACTCAAGATTTGACACGGGCACGAGCTGATAATCAACAAATCCCTGCTATGAAGGCAGAAATTGATGAGCTTCGACAGGAGCTTCTCCATCTACGGTTGGACTTTTAATAATTATACAATTTTTCACATGCCATGTCTTGTTCATTTATCTTCCAAACTGAAACTATCTTTGCTGGTAGGATGTCTATCGACTATGAAAAAAAAGGAAACTTTGAATTAATGGAGCAAAGGCAGTCAATGGAGAAAAACTTAGTCTCCATGGCACGGGAGATTGAAAAATTGCGAGGTAACTTGGCTAATCCTGAGGGAAGGCCATGGGACCTAGGTAAAGTTGCTGACCCTTTTTTTTTTTCCTTTTCATGTTTTTCTTTATGAGTTCAGTCACAGCACCAGAGTAGTCTCATTGGAGATCTAAATCTGTTTATTGAAGAATACTGTCTGTGACAATGTCAAGCCAAATGTTGGTACAAAACGAAGTGTTGCTAGCGTGTGTTATCAACCTGATCAAGGTTACTGTATGTTTGAGCCGGCTGGAGATGGTTTCTAGCCCTTGATGTTTTTATCAAAGATCACATTCTTTTCTTATGATGAATTCTATATTCTTATAGGTTTCATTTTTCATATCAGTTTTGTTTTGTTTCATTCATTTTAACTTCATTGTATGATGGTTTACTGAAGGTGGAGGTTACGGGATGAATCATGGCAGCCCTGAAGGACCCATCCCTTCGACATATGGGTATGAATACGGTGTTCAACCGGTAAGTTCAATTTGAAGATGTTTAATTCCAAAAGTTATTTTTTTATCAATTAATCATCCAAAAATGTTGGTTCCTAGCTATTAATATTCTTATTCCATTTTATCATTGTTAGCCTGTTGCTGACAAGGCTTCCCTCTATAATGCTGGTTCTGGATCGTGGGGAGCTCTCGACAAGTCTCGCTTTGCTCGTCATTGAGACTCATAGTTGAATTTCCCTCTAAAATAGGAATTATGTCTATATATACTGCAGATGTTTCTACACTTGAGGGTTAGAAGTGCTATCTTGACCAATTGGTGCCTGCTCCACCACATTATCTTGATAGATGCTGTTCATCATCATAAGCAAGACGACCGTATTATTCATTTTTTTTGCTTTTGTTGGTCGAGGAACTGCTTTGCATGATTTTAAATGAGAAATATGGGACATATGTTTGACATATTCATAATCCTTTCTTGAACTGTAATTCCATGTTACTTTCTATTTTGGGCTCAGTTAAATGGTTGGTTGAATCTTCTTGGTTTATGTGGGTCTTATATTTTTTTTTAACAATTTGTGGGTCATCCACAAATGTATAAACAATTCTACTTGGCATTGTTTTTCACTGAGCCGTCCAACAGGGAGACTAAACAGAGGATTCTTGACTTATCTGAAGGGGTTTTCTTTCTTGGCCTTTAGGAGTAGCAGGTAATATTTTTGATGATTTTGTTTGTATTAACCTGGCTGAACTTTGGTGAGATTCATGTTACTGAGACACTTCCATCTGAGGTACAATCAACCACAGTAGCCTATCTCTTTCAATGATGATGTTCGGTGTCATATGTTGATATGATAGTGGTCGACCAATCTTGGTTGATGGTGAAGTATAATGAAGTAATTAGGCTTTGTAGGCGGAAGGGTTTCATTTGGTGGGGTCTTAGATGTGCATTTGGCCTACTTGTTTATCAAATCATATTTTTTCACTTATACATGGTTATTCTTTTTTGTTGTTTACAATAATGAAATATTGGAGATGTGCTAATTATTGTTTGAGATGAGGCAGATATATAGTTCGTTAAGTTGATTAGGTCTGTTTAGAATGTTTCTGGATGTGGAATCCTTGTCAAGGAATAATGGTTGGAATCTCTAATTGTCTATGTAGGGGACAGAGTCTATCCGTCATTGTTATCTCTTGCCGTAATTTGCTAAAAGTGATGTACCTGGTCAAAATTTTTTGGCTGACACTAAGTACTCCATGTGAATTATCAGGTCTCTTTGAGAAAGCCCAATCTCTTTGTGCAATCGCTAGAAGTGAAACATGCTAATTATTTCTTTGTGTTAACAATTCTTTTTATATGACAGCCTAAAAGAGAAGGTTGTTATCCTTGAGAGTTACTTTTGCCGTAGGTGTACCTGGTATGATAGATGTAGCCAACTTCAAAGGTAACCAGTTGAAACACTGATTTCAAATACTTTGTTCCTTCGGCAAAATGACTGGTGTCTTTGTCTCTCGTAATTGTATGACATTATCAGATGATTCCCCACGTTAAATTTAATAGAGCATTTGGATGAAATTAAGTTTCAATCTTAAAGACCTGTATAATGTGACAGATGGAATGGTGTGCTTTTCTTATTTATGGAGGGCATAAAATTCTTGTGTCGTCAATGTGGTAAGAAGAAGAACTACAGGTTGTGACGTCCCAAATATTTAGGATTGGCTACCGAGCATTATTATGGGGATGCTTGCTATCTTGTTCCATTGATTGACCTGTTGGCCACTGGCACATGTTTGCTATCTGTGGTTTGGTAATAACTTGGACAAATCTCAGCCTGTATACCTGCAGAATGAAGAATAGATGAGTTGGTTCTGTTATTTGGATCAGATGCGCATCAAGGATTCTTATGATTTGTTAATGGATCATCCAAGTTTATCTGGCTAAATATCCTGTGGAAGAAGCTTTCATGAGCACCAAAAAAGTTCTCTTGAATCTCATACATTTGGAGGATGTTGCTCTTATTGTTTACCATATGTATACTACTTTTGTTTTTGCCAGCTTTCCTACAATTGTTTTCTGAGCAGTATACAAAATATGTTTGATCACGATATGAAATCTTCCTTGTCTCTTTGAAGTGTTGAAGTCCATATGGAGATGGATTGGCTGTCTATATGCAGAAGCATAGAGGCAAGTTTTCTTTTGATAGCTTGGAATTTGGTTCGCTGCATACTTCTTTAGATGTGCTTATTTGTTTGCCTTATGATGTCTTGAGTGTCATATTTTACCAGAGACAAGTTGGCAAATGGTTGAGGTATCCTCATTCTGTAGCTGGTCAATACTTTTGCCACTTCTAGTGGAATTTCTGAGCCACAAAATGTATCTACTTAATAGTTGGATTATTAGCATGCAAGACTATGTAAATCTGGGGCCACTTTTCTAGTGATGCTATTTCTGGTACAAGCACTGCAAAGTTGTATAGCCGTCGCTGGTATATAAGGTTCTTTCTTGTGGCCTATAAGTGATTTTCCTGGTACGATAGTGATGCAATCTAGTTGTCTGGAGGTTGTTAGGTTCCATTGATCGTCCAATCAATGAATAACAAATGACCCAAAAGAGCTTTACAATAGCGATGGTTGTTAGGTTACATTGACTATCCAAATCAATGACTAGCAAATGACCCAAAAGAGCTGTCAGTTGAATCCAAAAACCTAACAAACTGAGCATGTGAAGGCCAAAAGTTCTGGTTTTAGATTAAATGTGATGAATATCTGGTTTATTTCTTATTGTTGTTGCCTCGTCAGGCTTTCATTATACAATTTGACTAAGCTTCAGGTTTTGATATATTTACATAATTATTTGGTTGGTTTGGTCAATAGTTTTGTTGTATTGCAAGATGAAGAATTAATTTTTAATCTGAGATGGATGCCAAAGATAAAATATGGGACTCATCAATTACTGATTAATCTTTTTTTAATTGCTGTTTAATCTTTATGGAAGAGCCATTACTGACTTGAGTTTTGGAAATATCTTCACTTTGATCCTTATTTAGAAGGGACAAGTGTGTTAGCCATTTCCTTATTGATTTTTGGAGTTCAAATGTGGATGTGGTTGCCTGGCTTTTTTATAAGAAGCTTATTTTTGTCCAACTCTTTTGACTTTCCTGAATTCCTTTTTCTATTTGTTGCATTTTATAGCAATGGCAGAATATTTAGATAATTTGCTTTATTCTTTTCTGGATGCATCAAATGAAGCAGATATTGTGCCATCAGAGATGCAGTTTTTTGTATTGCCTAATAATCTCGATCTAATAGGAAACCTGATTAGTGTTGCTAGATTATATAGATCAGATTGAAACATTGAGTGATTGCCATTAAATGGTATTAGTGCCTTTGATCCATTAATTTGCCATGGATATGAATCTCAGATGGTGAGAAATACAGATGATGACGACATAGAGAGTTTGCAAGAATAGAGAACAAAATTCTAGGATTGGAATGATGAATTACCTAGTTGCGGGTGAAGTATGGAAGAAAATGGAAGATTCTGAAGTCCTGCAAATAATGACAGAAAAATTCATGAGAACTGCCTCAAATGAACATGGAAGGCAAGTATGTTGGATCCTTGCTCTCCTGCAGTGGTAAGTGAAATGCCTGCTCTAAGTTCTATGGAACCACAAAAAGATGATATCCCCTACTAATTATAGGGTTGCAGCTAGTTGGTTTTTAACAACTGGGACAACTTGGTGCCGGAAGCAGCCCAACACCCATAAAATAGTGGATGGTCGGATACTGGTTCCCCAATCTGGGGGCATCCTCATGTTGAATTCTCTTACCAATGAACATCCTTGGTGTAATTTTTGCAGGAGGTTACAGACAACAAATAGACCATGGTTTTACGTCTCACCTCGATCAATACGTGTCCGTCCAATGGCCTGTTGACTCGGTGGCATGTCTCGTGGCATGTCCCTCCCAACATTGTGTATAATCTTTAAAATAAGATTTGTGGCATGTGCTGGCATACCGTGTGTCAGTATGCCATTATGTGCCAGGCCCTAATTGGTCAGGCTGGGAAGCAGCATGGGTCCGGTACCTCAAAATGCTAAACCATGAAATAAACTATATGTAGAGGCATGGACAAATAGTGGGATCTGATGGTTAAGCAAACTTAGGTATAAATCTCGGTCCACTACTAGTTATGTTAATAAGATGGAGCAGTATGCCAGGTATTATGCTGACATGGACCACATGTATAACCAGAAGAAAGAAAAAGAAATGCCGACTGGTGTATATGGTTCCATGTGGTCCTTGGTCGGACTAAAAATATCAGTCCATACTGTACCAACATTTGTTTACTTGTAAATTGTCATGTAGAGGTCTAGAATTCCATTTAAAGATCGATGTGAACTGTTCATAGATTGGTTGAATTGCTTTGCTTGCTTCCTATAACTTTGCTAAAGATCATTAAGTCTTATTTGCCGGAATGGTGGTGCAAGGTGCTGTGTAAATGTGATATAGTCCTGAGATTGAGATTTTAAGAGTCTTTGCTTGCGGATGAGATGGGGTTGTGATAGATGAATGTGCTTAAAACCCTTCTTGTTTACATTCCATTAAGTTGTTCATTACTTAGTACCCATTTCTCATTGGATTGGTTTCAGAGAAATATGTTCTCATTAAATCTTAGAAAGTATTCTGACTTTCTTTATCTATGATATGAGGAATCTGGTCTCATGTAGCAACCTGATTCAGATCATCTTATGTGATGCATATCTTTTTAAATGTTGTAAACAACGAGAGCTTCATATCGGATTTGTAGGATGGTAATTGTTGCTATTGCATGATTATATTAGTTACCTTATGTTATACAATAATTGTTGCTAAGCATGTTTGAACTTTTAGATGCCAGCCAACTCATTCCTAAACACATTAGTAGTAAGATTTCATTAAATTATTTGCAGTGTCATGTTAACATGTGTTTAACTTATTCAACTGATGTGATCTATTGGGTTTTCTGTTTTTTATCATACTTTATCATGATACTTAAGCGCTAATTAGCATGAGTTTCTTTCCTTTTGTTTGCCAAATACAGTTTTCTGTTTTGGTGTGTTTATTATAAGTGAATAAATTTCCTTCAAACACTTTCTCAGTTATTTGAATTAGTACTGGACATTAAATATCTACTCAATCCCATTCTTGGAATTAATCTATGTCAGCATGACTACTTGTGAAAGAAGAATTTCTACTTTGTAGATTTGAGAATCCTACAGAATCCTGTCGACATAGACCTCTGGAACTCTAATAATACAAACTCTAATATCTATGTAGTTTTCATATTCCATTTGACATTTATAATTGAGTTCTAATATCTATGACCAAAATATGACTCTAAAGGATCCTTAATGTAGAAGTCAAAAAGAAGGATGGAGCTTGATACAGAAAGTAAGAATTTAGAAATTTTAACTTAGGCTTTATCATGAACAAATCTTGACACAAATGAAACTAAATTCTAACCTCTTCATATCCCTTTGTTGATGGCCAATGGTGATCTATAAGCCTCGTCCAATGGGATCAATGAACCAATTTCTTTCGGATGGTTTACTTAGACTTGAGCAAGGGAATTTTTATAAACTTGATTCGTATATTTGTGAAGCTTTGCAGCCACTTACAGTTGCAATTAGGCATCTCTTTGAAACTAGTTGAGCTATTTGGACTGATCCTTTGACCTTTGTTGGCAAACATAGATTGCAAACATAGTCTGCAATATAGCTTAAATTATCTTTTAAGCTATTGGATTGCATTTGTCTTTTCTGTAAAGTTTCCATACTTTTAACTATTCTCCTCATGTTTTGGATTATTTTAATTAGAATTATGAATTTGGTGCTTTAATGTGGTTTTTAAGAGCTTTGTGAAAAGAAATAATATGAAGCTGCTTGATGAAAATAAAATGTTTTAAACTTTCTTCTTTTCCATGATGGAAATTCTTTTTTCTTCTTTAATCATGAAGCCAAACCATCTTCCATTTTCCTTTTTTAAGGTTGGTACACCTTTATGCTAGCAACCATATGAGAAAGCTCCAGGTATGTTTTATTTTGGAATGCTTAATGTTAAAAGTTCACTCTCATTTGAGAAATTATAAATTATGTGCAGCTACGATATAAAAGTTACCAAAGGTGTTTTATATCTCATGGGTTTTATAGTTATTTATGTTGAATCCTGGATTTTGATGATGAAATCAATTTATGAGTTTACGATCTAATATGCGTTTAAAGAAAAGTGATATAGGACTAACTACGACAATTAAGACCTAAACAATTACAAGACAAGAAATCTAAGTTGTCCGGCATATCATTGGTTCATCTGAACTCTCGGCGAACTTCCGACGCATCGTCCGAACCTTCGGTGTATCGCCCGATCCATCAGCATGTTGACTCCCGCAACATCCGATCTTAGTACAATGTCCGATTCTTTCAACCCGATGCTCGATCTCTGACTCCGGCCTAACGTCTGATTTTTCTACTTCAATTGTTTTGCATTTTCATAATCGAAGTTAGTCCTGCATTACTTTTATCAAAATGCAGATTTGATCGTAAACTCATCAATCGATTTCATCATCAAAATTCGGGATTCAACAATCTCCCATTTTTTGATGATGACAACCAATTGATGATGGAGTTTAATTAAACTCCTCCTATCTATATGTTATATTGAGATAAACTTGAATTCAAATAAATGATAACCTTCTAATCCAAGTTGAAACGATTTTTATCATGATCATATGCAACATGTCATTGCTTACTTCATATGCATATCATCATGCATTAAGGTACATCATAATATTATAAAAAATCATAATATCAAAGAGTGCAAAACATTAAAAAGTACATTATAACATCAAAGAGTGCAAGAGGAACACATCAAGGAACAATTGACTTCTCCCCCTTTGTCATCAACAAAAATGAGGAATATACAAGCTACTCAAGTGATGGTAATCCAAAATGCTTAAATAGAGTATCATACTGAGCATTTAAAGTGTCAAGTCATCGATGAATGTGTTGCATCTCAGTTAAAATTTGATCATGACGACATGACGAAGTTCAATTCGATCCAGTCGAGTTGCGATGGAATCAGCAGATGAGGAGGGTGCTAGATCCGTCGGAGGTGCTGCCTCAAAGGGACTAGTAGGAGGAGATTGATTTCCCCTATGTATAGGTGTTTCTGGTTCTGGCTCAGGTGGGGACGGATCAGTTCTCTTAGGTAATCTAGTCCAAACACCATTCATTACTATGCATCTTAATCTTCTTAATAAGTTTCTATTGATAATGTTGAATCTATCTAGTTTCATAATTTCTTCATTTGGTGGAATGACTATGTCATGTGCATGTATCAGTCTAGTAATCAAGTCACCATATGGAAGCATCATTGTTTTCTTCCCACTGACAATTCTGCAGTTCCAGTTCGTTGAGTGACACCAATGAGTTCTTTGTCATGTTTGGTCCAACTGCACTGGTTCTTCCAAAATCACTCAGTTCTATAATAAGAATCTCTTGAGGGGTTTCCTCAGAAGCTATGTAGAAGCTACACTAAGATACTGAACAAGAACATAGAAATTTGATGATAAAGGAATTTACAAGCCCTGAGTTGGTTGTTTGACTTGGATATAAAGTACATTGAAATTCGATTGGAATAAAACAGTTTGATCTACTTGAATTTGAGATTGAAAATTATGTTCTCATGCAATATTAACTCAATGTAGGAGTTAGCAACAAGTACTTTTTCCTGCCTTGTTGGTGCCCAGGTGAGGTTAAATATATATATGGCTTAATTAGTATAGTATGAATCAAGCGATCGAGTTCAGGCAGCCTTCTGTGAACCTGTGGAGATGGAAGCTTAAAAATTGTAGCTTCCAAGAACGAGCAGTGACATTCAAGTTTTTTTTTTTTTTTTCTGTCCCTAAAACTGTTTACATATTATCACCCATTTCATTTGAAACCACTTTTATGGATAACTGGATTGCTACATGTGGATTCCTTTATTTTCTTAGTTTTCATCCTGATTAAAATTATGTGGTTGTTAGATGTTGCAATAAAATAGTGTTCTGGGGTATCAGAACACTTTTGTAAGTTGGATTTTGAAGGGTTCTACTCTGGTGAGCATTATAGCCACCAAAACAATTAAATATTCTGTGATTTGTTTTAAGATTGTAGATTTATTGGAGTTAAATTAGAGTTAATGGTTGAAATTGTTGTTTCGATTTGTGTTCTCTTGTCATTAATCGACTCAGATACTTCTCGTCTTCTGAACTTGTTTGTTAATTTGGTCGGGACTAACTAATTCATCGAAAGCTTGTTTAGGGTGCAAGAACAAAGGCTGGAAGGATGTTTGTTAAACAAAAGCTTGTTTACCAGAAATCTGACATGCTGTCTTTTTCTATGCTGGTTTTCCATGTCAGAGGCTTCAATATCAGTTCTGAAGGTTCGTGAGAGCCACTACTTTTGTCTTTGTCCACTTAGCTCAAAGCTTGTTTCTAGATTTTTGCCATTTACTTGAAGTAACGCCATTAAATCTGTAGTACCTTAACCTTGAATTGATATATATGATGCATGTTGTTTACCTTGCTTTCTATCTTTGTCATGTGATGTTTTTGAATTCTTTGTATTCTCCGCTGTATATTTCTTGCTAAAGTTGTTGCAGTTTCTTTGGGTCCAACGGTCTTCTTTGATTCTCATTCTAGTTTTCTTTTCCCTGCAAAAGCTGATAGATCTTGATCATGAGATGAAGGTTCAAAGAGCACACTGCAGTAGCCATAGTATGTCGAGATCAGCCCCAGTTGTCACCATCCGTCTCAGACTTCGATTGCTGGAGAACAGCAGAAATCATCAGCAAATATCGACAAACTAACTTTGAGAAAATAAAATGTGTGGCTACAAAATTTGATCTTCCACCATCCCCTCGAGCAATGATGAACGCAATGTATTGGTTTCATAACTTGCAAGTGTCTGAAGACAAGCCAAAGACCATGTTGGAGTCGCAATCAAGAACATTGTCACTTTGTAGCAGCAAAACATAGGTATGAACTAGTGAAGTCGATGACAGAGAAAGGAAAGGCTGAGCTTGGATTTAGTTTATAGCCTCTGTCAGCACCACAATAAAAGGAGTTTGCTGCTCTAAAAGTGTGAAACAATCACAACTCTGCATCAAATTCAACTGCACCAGCAAAATCTCTGATGGTAGTGTATGAATGTAGTGCATAGGTGCTAAAAGATCAGGTAGATAAGTAGCAGCATGTGGAGCAATTCTCTCACTCACCAGAGTTGGCCATTTCTCTTAACTAGAGCTTCATCTTTGAATCAGTAGAGCATGACCCAATGGTTTTTTGTTGCAAGGCTTCAATAATCTTCCACCAAGTGAGGGATCCCCAGTCAAGCAACCTTGCTATTTGAAAAATAAGAGTCAAAATGCATTCAGTTTCACTTGGAAATGAAATCCATTTCTTATGGTACTTCTCATGTATAGCATGAATGAGGAGGTAAAGTCCCCTGAAATTTTTAATTGGTTATATATGTATAATCTCTGTGTCAATGTGTGTGTGTGTGTGTAATATTTACTTTTAGTGTTTGAGAGGCAGACTATGGATGTTTGAAAGGGATTCAATCGCATGGGCTCTCTGACGAGAGTCGATATTAGCATCATAAGGAAACTAATTGGTTCATTATTATGATGGTAATAATATAGGGGTCTGATGGACGATTTGATAGTATAAGCAAATAAGAAAATCATAATATAATAGTATCTCTAATGCCATATCGTTGACTAGCTATTCAATGTTTCAAAATCTATTTGGGATTTTCTTACACATGTTTTGCTTCTTTTCATAAATAAAGGGGTGTAGAGGTTCTGCTTGCTTGATAATGAGGAGAATGTTTTGTCTTGGAATGGTGCCTCTACATACATTCCAACTGGGCAATATCTGGTGGCCTACGTTCTGTATGACTTGGTTTTAATGGAATTTGCTTTCTTAAACAAATAAATGGTATTGGTGTTGGGTAAATATGAAGTCTCCGTCAGAAGTAATTCTAGAGATCGTTGTTTTTAGAATCACGAAAGAAATCGAAAACATCGAGTCAATCGATCCAATTCATTTATAAGATTATGGATGTGATAACCCACAGTAAACAGTAAGCTTAAAGAAATTTGATCTAATTATATAAGTACAATTAAAATTATTTAAATATCTTTAATTTAAACTTTTTTTTTATTTATTTAAGAAGATATTTATGTTAATTTTGAAAATTATGATTCATGCGAGCAATATCTCTCTTCCACTGTTTATCTTTCTATTATCGTTCGTTCTCTCTCTCTCTCTCTCTTCGTATATTTGTCCACCTATCTTTTAAGTCTAGTTACCAAAATGAATATGAAAGAGAGAACCATATAATGTTGTAATAAATAAAAAAAAGAGTTTGAGATATGATATAGAATGGATTCCTTGAAGTAGAGTAAATGACATTTTGATAACTAAAAAATATCTATTTTAATCTATGAGAAATTCATATACAATCCCCTTACTATTAACAATCCTCTCAAAAATAATAAAATATAGTTTTACTATTTATGATCCTCAATTATCAATCATACTCTTATTCTCCAATTCCCTTATTTCATCCAAAAATATCGCTCACTGCTTGACCAGTGAAGAAGTAGAAGAAAAAGATGATATTTACGTCCATTCGATGTCGCTCAGATGCTTACAATTATGAGAAAAAGAAGGAAAAAAAAAGGAGATGATGATGAGGAGATTTATACCCATTTATAGAGGGGTATCTCAGAGACATTAATTTTTTTAAAAAATAATAATATAAATAGTAAAAATGGATGCGAATGGAAATCTTTTTAAGTAATTACTTCTTAGATATTGCCATATGTTATTTAATATAGATAAAAATTAAAATTCATGTTTATAATATTGGTCGATATTTATTTTTATCATATTGTATACTACTGAAGTTTTATTTTCATTTATCTAATCACTCCATCATCGAGCGCTATCGACGTCGCTCATTGCTCGACGAGTGAAGAAGTAGAAGAAAAAGAGGATATTTACATCCATTCGATGTCACTCATATGCTTGCAATTATGAGAAAAAGAAGGAAAAAAAGGAGATGATGATAAGGAGATTTACACCCATTTATAGAGGAGTATCTCATAGACATTAATTTTTTTAAAAATAATAATATAAATAGTAAAAAGGGATGCGAATGTCAATCTCTTTTAAGCAGTTACTTCTAAGATATTGCCATATGTTATTTAATATAGATAAAAATTAAAATTCATGTTTATAATATTGGTCGATATTTATTTTTATCATATTGTATACTACTGAAGTTTTATTTTCATTCAACAAAGATTGCTTATTTTTCATTAATTATAATATTTTTTATTTTTTTACTATGTATAATTTTTAATTATTTTTTATATTTGTAAACATTCGATCCAAATATTCTCATAATTAGGGGGGAAAGGCCTATATGAGAGATCTTTCAATGATCGAAAAAATAAATTCAAATATTATTTTTGCAACTCAAATCCAAATATTCTCGACAAAAGTATCGAGCATGCTTATAAATTTCTTGCATTAAAGAGATATTAGAACACTAATTAACTGACCCCAACAAAAGTAAATCATATATGATTTTAACTAAGATGAGGGATGCATATTGCTACTACCTTTTAGTTGAAGTTGGGGCTAAACTCATTTACTTCCAAATTCAAGAAGACAAAGAAGAACAGAATCAAATTGTGCTGTAGAGACTATATAGTGTTCTTAAAAAACCCAGTAGTAGTCTCACAGAGATGAAACCACAAAGAGTAATCTATAAGCCATCCAAATATTCATTTCCACCATATCAATTCTACCTTAACCAAGGCTTGCATCATTATTTATCGCCTTCGCTAATGATATCAGACGGTCCGGATTGATATGATCAGCAACATACATATCATACCAGCTCGATATTTCAAGACCTTCGACTTTTAACTATACATGATAACCTTCAGAAGATGACCTGATCTATTCAGGTTAACTGTTAAAATTTGAGTATTTTTGATGTTATAATCTATAAGATAGGCGCAGGGGTTTTAAAAGGAAGAACACAAGAATAGGTGACATATTTGACACTGTCCAGAAGCACCACAACAAAAATGCGAGATAAGGACTTCCGAGAGATCATACCATCGCCATCACCATTACCAGCTTCTTTAGGATCAGCTAGGATGGAGACCACTACCGAGGAAACCGGTTTAGTGTCATCGAAGTTGCTGCTTTTGGACGGCTTCCCAAACTGCGTGCCATTCCGAGTAGTTGTTCCATTAAGTGGGACTGTCTCGGGAAACAGTATCCTCCTGTTCTTTATCCTCCCTTGTTGTGCAGATGCGGAAGGGAGATCCTCGGAAGCATTAGCAACAGAAGTAGACCTCATAATTGAAGTGGCAGGGATGATGCTGCTCGAAGATGTTGGTGAGATATCAAACTGGAACACCTCGGTGCACATGCCAGAACTTAACATTGGCCCTGTTGTGACATTTTCATCAGAAGGTACATGATAAATAGTATAACACAGTACAATGTGAGATCATTTCAAAAAAAAAAAAGTATGAGACATTCCACTCAGAACCCAAAGTAAGCATTAGTAACTGATGCATTCGGAACACAGAACTAAATCTGTCACCAAGCAAATATGTCCAAAACCTTAAGAAGAGTGAGAAGGTGGTCCGGCTCTAATCAGACCTCCTGAGCCAGATGGACAAAATGCTGAAACCCGTGGCATGCTTCAATGATAAAATTATTCATGAAGTCAACATTGAGATTGCACCGAACCAGAGCATGTTCTCGATATTTAATCAGCATGTATCAGAGGAATGCTCTTTAACCCAAAAGCACATCAAATAATCAAAGCAATTTAGAATAAACAAGGTAGACCTTGAGCTTGCATCAAAGAAGATATGAGGAAAGCTCGTAAAAAGACATTGCTTGCTTTTCATAACGAAGTGCATGCCATTTTGCACTCTGATGGACTAAATAATGAGAAACAACTTAATGTGTCATGATCAATCATTCAATAACATGTTTCCTTTTGACTCATGCAGTACTGCCAAGTGAACATGTGTCCCCATTCTTGTTCACCATCATTATTGAGTGCTTACAAATCCTCAAGTCAAACAAAAAAAGGTATATAGTACAAGTTCATCAACCTTTAAGATCTCAAGAGCATGCTATGCTGGCAACTTATATTTGCAGATAATTCAGTGATTTCCTTGAAAGCTATTCATGCCTTGTCACAAACCACTGATGACCTTTTATACGATTGGATTATAGTCCTAAATTCACCAAAGACAAACACCGAGTATTCCAAGTAAATCTTGTACAGAGATATGTTCTACTCTACCTCGGGCATCATGAAATATAACCTAGCAAATACTCTTTAAGATTCCATTGTCAGAAAATCTTCAAGCTTGGGACTATATGGGCCTTAATGATATGACAGACTCATGCATTAGGCGTTACAATGTGAACCACTAAAAGAAAAGATGGTAAATTGGAGCTTATTAGAACCATATTCTTTGACTTTCATGCATGCACTTGGCTCAGAGCTCTGACATTCAAGTGACATGATGTATCAGTTACATTATCAACGATTTGTCCTCAATGATCTTATAGCAATTCAAAATGTACTATGTAAGTTCGAATACATTGAGCAGTTGAAGATCAAGAAGCAAGGGGATACAGGCTTGGGAGAACATCTAACTGAAAAACCATGATTATGTCTCTATGATTGATTTTTTTTATTTTTAATTTTTTCACCAATAGTGCTCTCTCTTATTACTAATGGGGTTGAATATTGTCTGATGAAACTCATTTATCTTTTTGTAGAAAATATCTCAGAACCTAGTTCAAACTTAACACCTTGTAGAGCTCGTGCTTTGATTATTTGGCTTCTCATTAGCATAGTAACTGATACCTTGAGGGCAAACCTTGGTACAACGGTAAAGTTGTTCCTTGGCCACTTGAGAGACCAGGGTTCGAGTCATGGAAACCATCTCTTTAAGTACTTAAAGGTAAGACTACGTACATTGATCCTCTCCAGACCCCGCATTGGCGGGAGCCAGCCTCATGCACTGGGTACGCCCTTCATCGGCATAGTATGTGTGACTTCCAGGAGAAATAAATAAATATGATTATTTAGTTCAAACTTGACTTGCATGTATAAGTGAAAAATAATATTCTCTTTGAAAAAATAAATAACCGAATAACAAATATCAAAGAAATACAGAAAGAAAAAAAATCCATTGTACAAACCCTGTGAAAGAATAAGAATTCCTTGCAGGAGACCTCAAGTATCATCCATAACAACCTCAAGCGTCAAACAATCTCATGGCTTAGTATGAAGAATGTTCTATTTACATTTTAGCTAACAAAGCTACATTGAGAGACTTTTACAGCTTGTGGAATTGTCAACTGTTATTAGCATGACTAATACTAAACTAGCTTGGTGCAAAAATATTCTATGTTAGTCATGGAAGCAGCAGAACCAAAACCGCTCTTCAAATATCCATACATGATTCCATTACCCAGACTTAAGTGCATCATATATTAGCACATAAATAAGATGCAATGTCGATAAGATAAACCAAAACAGTGTGTCGATGCAACCAGGTGAGACAAACATATGCTAAAACTATAAACTACATTCATACCGGCCATTCCTTCACGGAACCATTGTTGCAGTGGACCATCAGCTGAAACTGATTTCAAGTTTTTTGCATATGCATCATCAGCAATAGAGTGATCAGCTTCTCTTTCGGATTTAGGTACAGCCAGTGCCGACATCATAGTACCAGCAATGGCCAAGGCCGTGTCTTTACTTTCTTCGGCAGAGGATCTCCTTTCTTTAGATCGTGCCATGGCTTTCTCGCCAGCAAGAACAGAATGGATTATCAAGTTGCCATCAATCTTCACATGTTTGCCATTTCTTGGCACATAAAGCAAGGCAGGCAGAGTTTCACTGCAGTTCTGTGTGAAAACAGACCCTCCTGAACCTCTTCCCTTTGGAGTTATTTCAGGCCCAACTGCTCCATTCTGGCATCTCTTACCGGTAACCCTATCTTTCTCCAAACTTATGTTTCCATTACAAAATCCAGTATCATCAGTTCTGGTAAGATCATTACCACGACCGGTAACACTCAGAACCATACCTCTAGGCTCATTCACGATCCCACCTTTAATGACACCTACATAGTCTCTGGTTCCTCGATGCCTGAGATGAACTCCCGGCAGAACTCCAAATACTAGTATAATAAGCATCAAGCCCAAAAGGCTCACGCTAGCGACCTTCTTCGTCTTGGTCTCAGACTTCTTGGCTCTGGGGGCGTGGGCAGGCTGCTGAGGCTTCAATCTAGGTATCGGAACCAAAGGAACGGGAGACCCTTGCGGCCTAAAAGCGTAGCCTGGAACCCACGGGAAATGCGTGGACGGCATTGGCCCAGAGGGAGGATAAACAGCCGGGGCAGCGCCATTACCACCCAATTGCTGTCGCAGACTCACATTCTCGGCCATAAAGTAAGAGATCTTAGCGTTCAATTCGTTAATTGTCGAGTGCATCGCCCTAACCTTCTCCTCCAGCTCTTCCACGTACTGCTTCTTCCTCTGCCTCGAGAGCTGGGCGCTCTCACGGTTCCGTATCAGCCTCGTCTTTCTCCTGTCATCCTCCTCGTTCCCGATGGCTTCCGATCGCTGTAACTTTCCACCTCTAGGGTTAGCATTAGGGTTCAAATTAAAACACCCTTCCTTCCTCTTCAGGCTCTTCTCGTTCTCCACCTTCACTTCCCTATCGACGACGCCCGATCCCGAAGAGGAGTTGCCGGAACCCGGCGAGGCCGGGCCGGAATTCGTCGAATTCCGGGAGCTTTGGTGGTCGGGCGAGGAAGAGGAGGAAAAGACGCCGGATCCATCGCCGGGGCTGGGGTCGGGCGGCACGTCGGAAGGAGTAGAGAGGTGGTTCTCCGTCGAGCGTAGAAAATCGTCGACGGAGAAGTCGAAGTCGATATCGAGGTCGAAGTCGTCGCCGAAGGGAAGATCGGAGGGGGGAGGGAACAGATCGCAGGGCGAGAGGGCGGGATCGAAGAGAGGGTGGGGGTTCGAGGGGTCAAAGGGATCGACGAGAGAGGGTTCCGCCATGGATTTGTTGAGCGTTCGATGCTTCGATCTCGGAGAAGGAAGGAAGAGGAAAGGTGAGCGGTAACCGTCGGAAGGAGAAGAATTGGTCGAATCGTAAATTTAATTATATATATAAAGAAAATCTCATATATAAATATAAGTTTAGGGATAAATGAGACAAATTAAAGTTATTATTATTATTTTTATTTTTGAAGTATATCAAAATATTCGTATTTTATAAAATCTTAAAAACTTATAATAAAATCAAAATTAAAATTCATAGCAATTTAAGCTAATTAAGACTCACTTATAGTGTTATTAAATAGAATTATACTTTTTATTTATTAATCAATAATATTATAATTAGGTAGTGTTTCATCTTTATTTATTATTATTCTTCCTTGATCAATTGAAACATATATATCGACCCTAAATTTATTGTTGAGAAAAAAATTAAGAATTTTATCATCAGTTATCCTGAAATATGTGAAAAACCTTATTAATTTTTATTTGAAACTACATGGACTCTCATACAAGTCATTTTATAAAATGTAAAAAATTATAATAAGATTGACAATTAAGGTTGATAGAGATTTAAATTAATTAAAGTCTATTTATAATATTTTTAAATAGAGATACAGTTTTTCAACATACAGTGTTTAAAAGAGATATTAAATGTTCTTAAATAGTAAAAAGGGGTTGTCAAAACAATTTTTTTTTTTTCACTTAGACAAAAATGATATTATTTAAACGACTTTAAACATAAATCTATGTAGGATGAACTAATCCGATCTAATTCAACAAAATCTTACTTAACTAAGTTAAATTTGAAATTGAACTAAGTTAAACTCGATCACAAAATATATTTTAAAAATTTATAATTCCAATAACTATGAATCATAAAGTCCATAAAAAAATAAAAAAATATAATATTCATCTTAGAAATATGTCATAGTAGTTTTATAAAATTTTTTGAAATGGATTAGTAAAAGTTGACCAAGTCATATTCAAAATTGAATTATGTTATACTCGATTACAATATCAATTAAAAAAAATAAAAATTTGATGATAATTATTATAATATTATAAAAAATAAAAATTATACTCTAAAATTATATTAGTTTAGTAGAAATTAATCAAGCTATACCCAAATTTAAACTAAGTGATTCTTATCCAAAAAATTCTAAAGTTTGATAATTAAATTTTATAATGTCCACTAAAAATAAAAATAGTCTTAATGCTAGGTAGTTTTGTGAAAGTGTGAGTTACTATAGTTGAAGTTGATCTAGTTACACTCAAAATTAAATTAAGTTATATAAAATAACTATCCAAAAAATTAAATTTTAATAATTAAAATTTATAAAATCCTTTAAAAGTAAAAATAATATTAATCATATTAGCATATGCAAGTTTGGATTACTTTAGTTGAAGTTAACCCAATCACACTCAAAATTAAACTAAGCTACACTCAATCATAATATTTATCCAAAAAATTATAAATTTTGATAATTAAATTATATAAATTATTTTCAAAAAAATAATATCTTAGAATCATGACCAAGTAGTTTCATTCGGTTTGAGTTAATTTGATTGAATTTTATATAGTTACACTCAAAATTAAATTAAATTATACTTAATCATAGAACCTATTCAAAAGGCTAAAGTTATGAAGAAATCATCTTCTATGGAGGTTGAGGAGGGTTTATCGGTAGGATACTATATCGAAAAGACATTAACAAGAAAAAGCATTGATCAAGGAGGATTTCTCGATTTTCACATAGGATATTATTGTTAGAACAAAGATAGATAAGAAATTACTGAAGAAGCTTATTCACATGTCCCTCTTTTATTTATACAAGTTAGGAGGGAGGATTTCCCTCAACAGATTAGAGATCTGCTATCATGTCCCGCATGCCCTGCAAGATGGTGCTCCTATCAAGGATGTCAATCTTGGATCGATATATTACAAAAAAGGTGGCGAGCAAGAGGCTTTGTGAGTGAGTCGACTAATTGATCAGTCAAATGGACATGAGAAACTCATAGTTGACGACAGACAACTTGATCTCGTACAAAATGGAAGTCGATAGTAATATGTTTTATGCGAGAGTGGAACACCGGATTAGTGCACAGATAGGTAGCTCCGATATTGTCATAATATATTGCAGGAGTAGAGTTGATGTTGAGTTCTTTGAGTAGATTTGTGACCTAATTGAGTTTTACAATGGCAGTAGCGATGACATGGTATTCAGTTTTAGTTGTAAACCGTGCGATTGTCTTTTGCTTTTTAGAACTTCAACTGATTGGATTAGCGCCAAGGAAGGCAATATACCCCGATGTGGATGTTCGATCATCAAAGTTGCTAGTCCAATCAACATCGGTAAAGGCATGAAGCTAAAGTGGAGAGTATTTACGAAGAAAGACACTATGATTAAGAGTCTCCTTAAGATATCGTAGGACTCGTTTGACCGTAGACCAATGTATAGTAGACGGCCTCTGTATAAATTGTGATAATTTATTAACTACAAATGATATGTCGGGACGGGTGAGAGCTAAGTAATGTAGGGAACCAACGACTTATCGGTATTGAGTGGGTTCCGTAGTAGGACTTCCATCAGATAATTTGAGAGAGCCACTAGCAGATAGAGGAGTTATAACCACATTTGCGTCCTGCATGTTTGTTTTGGATAATAAATCTTGAATGTACTTTCTTTGTGACAGAAAGACATCGGGAGATGTGAATGTAGCCTCTACACACAGAAAGTAGTTCATGGGTCCTAGATCTTTGAGCGAGAATCGATCTGCCAACTATTTGATGAATGCTTGAATTTTTATAGGATTATTGCCTGTGACAATAATGTCATCCACAGAGACCAGAATATATATTGTGCCACTATGGTGTTGTCTCAAAAATAATGAGGAATCAAATTTGGAGTCGAGAAAGCTAACTTGTAATCAAATCAAATATTTAAGTTAGGAATTGATTTTATTTCCTTACTTGTTATTATAATTTAAGGAAATTTTAATCTACTTCCTTGTTTATTGATATGAATTAAGGAAATAACTATTAAGTATTCCAAATATGATGATATCATATTTGTTAATATATTAAATGAAAATAATTTATATTAAATAAATACGAAAATTAAAATGAATTTCCCTTAATAGAGGCTCACCTCCTCCTATTTAAAGGGGAGGGATTTCTCTCCTTCGTTTCTCACATAGTCGAGCCTGGCAGCGAGAGGAACGAGGAGTTACACCCTGTTGACAAGAGAACGAGGAGTTACACCCTATTGACAAGAGGTAGGTTTCCCTACCTTTCTTAAATTTAAAAGTTTTAGCTTTTATTTTGATTCTTTAAATGTTGAAAGTTTTATAGTTTGAAAAATGTGTATCAATTCTTTAAATGTCAATTTTTTTATATTAAATTAATCAGTTAAAGTTTTCATAATATTCTTTAACCCATGATTAAGGTTTTTATTGTAGAATTAAATATGTTAAAAATGTATATGTTTTATATGATATATTTTCTGTATTACAGTTTATCTTTAATATTATCTGGATTAAAATCTTGTTAGACTAAAATATGTTATCTAAAATTCTTTTTTAATATTCTTTATTTTAAAATTTAAAATATATTATTCTGAATGATTTAAAATATGACTAGAATATGTTGAAATTTTATGTGTTGAAAACATGATTTTTATTTGAATTTAGAAGGCTATTTACTTGTATTAAAACTTATCTCCTAGTCCATCTTTTAATGTGTTATGATTTCTAGTCAAATTGAGAATGTTAATTCCTTGTATTAAAGCTTTTCTCATCATCTATCTTTTAATGCATTATTATGTTTTTATTTATGTTGTTAATGGGTATATGCTATGATATGAAATTGAATATTAATTGGAATGAAATTGCTTACAGGCCAGGCCCAACCCACGGGTCAGGCCTTGGCTCGTAGGCTACCCTAGCCCAATCATTATGGGTGGTCACATGCGATGCACATGACTAGTCCATGGGCCAGGGCTGGGCCAGTTTTGTGTAATGCATGTTCAATCATGTATAATGCACATGACCAGTAGATGGACTGGCTCAATCTAGCCCAATATTATTGTTGAACTTGAGCCCAAATATTGATTGAACTATACTAGACTTGATTAGTCTAGATCAATTCAGGGTGATTCTGAATTGATTGACTCATTCAAGTTAGTTTAACCTAAATTGAACTTAATCTAGTCTAAATTATACTAGTCTAGGGTGGTTCCAGACCAGTTAAATAAGAATTAGAGATCAGTTCAATTAAGCTCTAGTAAATAGAGTTCAATTGAATCGATTAAACTGGAGTTCAAGTCAATTGATGACTAATTTATATTATTTGATATTGATGATATTTGAAAGAGATGTTTTAAATATGTTATTTCATCCCGAAATGGACATGACTAGTGTGAGATTATATTATTTTCCTGCCGAGAGCAGGTAGGGCGATTCCCTTCGGGGATTAGCGGGCCGTCAGACGTGGCGGTTGGACGGTTCCTCCATCCGCTGTTGGGAGGAACGTGTCCCCACTTTGGCGGGTGTGGGACACCACTCCATCCGCTGTTGGGAGTGTGATATGAGTTTGCCTCTATCCGCTGTTGGGAGAACACAAACTCATCCCGTAGGATAAAGCCTCTCCATCCGCTGTTGGGGGAGTGCTCCTTCGAGTACTTGATATACGCCAATGGGATGATTGATTGAATTTTGATCATGTATACATTTTGAGTTGACTTTTGGGGTTCCTACTCAGCGTTGCTGAATTTTCTTTGTTTTTTTTATTTTCAGAGCAGCCTCCCTCTAGTACTAAATCGGATTCCAGTGGAGAGCAGACCTTCCTCTATCGCTAGGTAGAGCCACTTGGATGATATATATCTTTTCACATATTTAGGCCAAATAGATAAACATCACTTTATTCATCATTCATAAACATTTATTACAATTTATTTATTACAATCCATTTATTCATCGAATCATAAATAAAAAGTAAACAAAGTGATGTTAACTTCAAAAATCATCCAAGTGGCTCTACCTAGCGGTAGAGGAAGATTCGCTTTCCACTGGAATCCGATTTAGTACTAGAGGGAGGCTACTCTAAAAATAAAAAAAATAAAGAAAATTCAGCAACGCTGAGTAGGAACCCCAAAAGTCAACTCAAAATGCATACATGATCAAAATTCAATCAATTATCCCATTGGCGTATATCAAGTACCCGAAGGAGCACTCCCCCAACAGCGGATGGAGAGGCTTTATCCTACGGGATGAGTTTGTGTTCTCCCAACAGCGGATAGAGGCAAACTCATATCACACTCCCAACAGCGGATGGAGTGGTGTCCCACACCCGCCAAAGTGGGGACACGTTCCTCCCAACAGCGGATGGAGGAACCGTCCAGCCACCACGTCTGACGGCCCGCTAATCCCCGAAGGGAATCACCCTACCTGCTCTCGGCAGGAAAATAATATAATCTCACACTGGTCATGTCCATTTCGGGATGAAATAACATATTTAAAACATCTCTTTCAAATATCATCAATATCAAATAATATAAATTAGTCATCAATTGACTTGAACTCCAGTTTAATCGATTCAATTGAACTCGATTTACTAGAGCCTAATTGAACTGATCTCTAATTCTTATTTAACTGGTCTGGAACCACCCTAGACTAGTATAATTTAGACTAGATTAAGTTCAATTTAGGTTAAACTAACTTGAATGAGTCAATCAATTCAGAATCACCCTGAATTGATCTAGACTAATCAAGTCTAGTATAGTTCAATCAATATTTGGGCTCAAGTTCAACAATAATATTGGGCTAGATTGAGCCAGTCCATCTACTGGTCATGTGCATTATACATGATTGAACATGCATTACACAAAACTGGCCCAGCCCTGGCCCATGGACTAGTCATGTGCGTCGCATGTGACCACCCATAATGGTTGGGCTAGGGTAGCCTACGAGCCAAGGCCTGACCCGTGGGTTGGGCCTGGCCTGTAAGCAATTTCATTCCAATTAATATTCAATTTCATATCATAGCATATACCCATTAACAACATAAATAAAAACATAATAATGCATTAAAAGATAGATGATGAGAAAAGCTTTAATACAAGGAATTAACATTCTCAATTTGACTAGAAATCATAACACATTAAAAGATGGACTAGGAGATAAGTTTTAATACAAGTAAATAGCCTTCTAAATTCAAATAAAAATCATGTTTTCAACACATAAAATTTCAACATATTCTAGTCATATTTTAAATCATTCAGAATAATATATTTTAAATTTTAAAATAAAGAATATCAAAAAAGAATTTTAGATAACATATTTTAGTCTAACAAGATTTTAATCCAGATAAGATTAAAGATAAACTGTAATACAGAAAATATATCATATAAAACATATACATTTTTAACATATTTAATTCTACAATAAAAACCTTAATCATGGGTTAAAGAATATTATGAAAACTTTAACTGATTAATTTAATATAAAAAAATTGACATTTAAAGAATTGATACACATTTTTCAAACTATAAAACTTTCAACATTTAAAGAATCAAAATAAAAGCTAAAACTTTTAAATTTAAGAAAGGTAGGGAAACCTACCTCTTGTCAATAGGGTGTAACTCCTCGTTCTCTTGTCAACAGGGTGTAACTCCTCGTTCCTCTCGCTGCCAGGCTCGACTATGTGAGAAACGAAGGAGAGAAATCCCTCCCCTTTAAATAGGAGGAGGTGAGCCTCTATTAAGGGAAATTCATTTTAATTTTCATATTTATTTAATATAAATTATTTCCATTTAATATACTAACAAATATGATATCATCATATTTGGAATACTTAATAGTTATTTCCTTAATTCATATCAATAAACAAGGAAGTAGATTAAGATTTCCTTAAATTATAATAACAAGTAAGGAAATAAAATCAATTCCTAACTTAAATATTTAATTTGATTACATTTCTCCCCTCCTATAGGAAATTTAGTACCCAAATTTAGCTTACCTTAATAGAATAGATGAGGATACTGCTCTCGCATATCTTCTTCTCTTTCCCACGTTGCCTTTTGGTCTGAATGGTATTGCCAACAAATCTTTACCAAAGGTATAATTTTGTTCCTTATAACATGTTCTTTCCTTTCCAAGATCTGGGTTGGTTTTTCTCTAAAAGTGGCATCATCTCGTAGTTGTAGAGGTTGGTAAGATATGACATGTGATGGATCCCTGATATATATTCGAAGCATTGACACGTGGAATACATCATGGATGCTAGCCAAAGCGGGGGGCAATGCCAATTTGTATGCTACAGGCCCAACCTTTTGTAAGATCTCAAATGGGCCAATAAATCTTGGGGCTAACTTCCCCCGTTGACCAAATCTCATAACTCCCTTAGTTGGCGACACTTTTAAGAAAACGTGCTCACCAACTTCGAATTCTAGATCTCTTCACCTTCGATCTGCATAGCTTTTCTGATGACTTTGAGCTGTTAATAATTTTTGGCGTATAATTCAAATATTATCAGCATTTTTTTGAATTAATTGAGGCCCCAAAAGCTTTCGTTCTCCTACCTCATCCCAATATATAGGTGATCTACACTTTCTTCCACAAAGAGCTTCAAATGGAGCCATCTGTATGCTAGAGTGGTAACTATTATTATAAGAAAACTCAATTAGATGCAAGTGCATATCCCAACTCCCACCAAAGTCTAAAGCACATACTCTTAAGAGATCTTCAAGAGTTTGTATTGTCCTTTTAGATTGGCCATCAGTTTGGGGGTGAAAAGCTGTACTAAATTTTAACTACGTGCCCAAAGATTTTTGTAGACTTCCCAAAAATTTAGAGGTGAATCTTGGATCTCTATCTGAGATAATGCTAACTGGCACCCCATGATATCGAATAATTTCCTTAATATATAAGCTTGCTAGTTTATCCAATGAATACTTCTTGTTAATAGGAAGGAAGTGAGCAGATTTAGTAAGTCTGTCTACTATTACCCAAATTCCGTCATATCCTTTCACAGTCTTGGGTAATCCTGTCACAAAATCCATAGTGACTTGCTCCCACTTCCATTCAGGAATCGAAATCCTTTGCAACTTTCCTGTAGGTACTCGATGTTCTATCTTCACCTGTTGATATATCAGACATTTAGAAACAAACTCTGCTATATCTCTCTTCATACCACGCCACCAATAGTTTTGGCATAAATCTCGATACATCTTAGTAGTCCCGGGATGGATATTAAATTTTGATCTATGTGCCTCCTCTAATAATTGCATCTTTGCTGGATGGCTTTCGGGAACACAAAGTCGATTGTGGAATGTAATAGAACCATCTTCGGCTTGGAGGAATTCAGGTTTAGATCCTTGAACTATTTCCTTAACTATCATTTGAAGATATGTATCTTCCTTTTGACCTTCTTTAACATTTTCCACCAAAAATGATTGTGCCATCAAACACACAAGAAAACCTTTATTTGTCTCCGATAAAAGTTTAAGTTTTAAATCTGCTAACTCCGTCATCATAGAATTCCTTTGAATATTCATATAGGCTATAAGACTGTAGGTATTTCTGCTTAAGGCATCAGCAACTACATTAGCTTTCCCAGGATGGTAGTTGATATTAAAATCATAATCCTTTAGAAAGTCCAACCACCTTCTTTGTCTCATATTTAAATCTTTCTGTGTGAAAATATATTTGAGACTCTTATGATCTGTGAAGATTTCGAAAGTCTGTCCATAGAGATAATGCCTCCAAATTTTCAGTGCAAAAATGATAGCTGCTAGCTCTAAGTCATGAGTAGGATAGTTCTTTTCATAAGGCTTTAATTGCCTCGATGCATAAGCAACTACCATCTTGTTTTGCATTAGAATGCAACCAAGCCCTTGTAGTGAGGCATCACTATACACTACAAAACCTTCTCCTCCTGAAGGAATCACCAAGATAGGAGCACTAGTTAATTTCTTCTTCAATTCTTGAAAACTTTGTTGACATTTATCATCCCACATGAATTTAATATTCTTTTGTGTCAACTTGGTCAATGGTGCTGTTATTTTTGAAAAGCCTTCTACGAATCTTCTATAGTATCCAACCAAACCCAAGAAGCTTCTAATCTCTGAAACATTAGAAGGTTGCTTCCATTTTATCACAGCTTCAATCTTGTGAGGGTCAACAGATATACCAGCGCTCGAAATTACATGACCGAGAAACATAATTTCATTGAGCCAGAAGTTGCACTTGCTTAACTTGGCATATAGTTTCTCTTGCCTTAAGACTTCCAGAACTATCTTAAGATAGTGTTCATGCTCTGCTATGCTTTTGGAGTAGATCAGGATATCATCAATGAACACAATTACAAATTTATCAAGATAAGGGTGGAATACCCTATTCATAAGGTCCATGAAGGCAGCTGGTGCATTTGTGAGTCCAAAAGGCATTACTAAGAATTCATAATGACCATATCTTGTTCTAAAGGTAGTTTTCTGTATGTCTCCTTCCCTTATCTTCAATTGATGATACCCGGATCTCAAATCAATCTTTGAGTATACCTGAGTACCTTGAAGTTGATCAAATAGGTCATCTATTCGGGGAAGAGGATATTTATTCTTTATGGTCACTTGGTTGAGTTGTCTATAATCAATGCATAGTCATATAGATCCATCTTTCTTCTTCACAAATAGGATAGGGGCACCCCAAGGTGATACACTCGGTCGAATAAAACCCTTGTCCAAAAGCTCTTGGATCTGTTTCTTTAACTCCTCCAACTCAATTGGTGCCATTCTGTACGGAGGTTTAGAAATAGGTGTAGTACCAGGTAGAAGATCAATTATAAATTCAATCTGTCTATTTGGTGGCAGTGCAAGTAGATCTTCAGGAAAAACATCTGGAAAATCTCGCACAATGGGGATGTCCTTTAATACTGGCTTCTTAGATTCTTCTCCAGAAATGAAGGCCAAGTATCCCTGACATCCCTTCAGTAATAGTTGGGTAGCACTCAAGGCTGAAATAATAGAAGAAAACTTTTCTTGAATCCCAATGAACTTGAAAGGTGGTTGATCTAGAGGTGAGAAAGTAACAGTCTTTCGAAAACAATCGACACTTGCATGTTATGCTGAAAGCCAATCCATACCCAAGATAGCGTCGAAATCTTGAAATTCTAGTAGAATAAGATCTACTAGCAAATCGTGACTTTCAATAGTAATAACACAGTTTCTATATATCTGATCAACTATCAAAGAGTTTCCAACTGGTGTTACTACCATTAATGCATTATTCATTATCTCACGATTCTTATGCGATTTTATAGCAAAATAGGGTGATATAAAAGAATGTGTAGAACTAGAATCAATAAGCATAGATGCTGGCATACCACAGAGTGTGATGATACCTTTAATAATGGATCCCGAGGCTTCATCATCTTGATGAGTCAGTGCGTAGACTCTTGCCTGTCCTTCCTCTCTGGGTCATCGCTGTTGTTGTCCAGTTGTTTGGGGTGGAGCTCGGCGTTGATGTTGCTTCCGTGGGCAATCCTTTGACATGTGCCCTGGTTGTTGACAATAAAAACATACGTGTTGTCCCATGGGGCATGAGATGGAAACATGATCTGTCTTCCCACATAAATAACATCTTATAACAACTTGATTGCTAGGAGCTCCTGCTTGTTGATGCCCAAACTGTTTATCTTTTCCTTTCTTTGAGGGTCCGGAATGTGATCCCCCGTACATAAATGGTGTAGCACTAAAAGGTCGCTTTCGATCCTTTGCTTGTTGTAATTCATTATCCAATTTCTCTACCACCAAAGCTCGATTTAACACTTCAGCATATGTTAGTAAAATCAGTACTGCAACAGACTTTCTAATTGATGATCGAAGTCCCCTCTCAAAATGACGAGCTCTTTGACTTTCATTAAAAGCAATATGTGGAGAGAACTGAGCCAACTCAGTGAAATGATGATCATATTCCATTACAGTTCTATTTCCTTGGTGGATGCTAAGGAACTCTTGTTGTTTCTTAAAGAGAACTGAATCAGGAAAGAACTGCTCATAAAATACATCTTTAAACTATTCCTAAGTTACCACATTACCTCCTGCCTCTAACATCCTTCTTTTTGAGGTCCACCAAGTGTCTGCCTTCCCTTTTTTATTTTCCCTACATTCGATAGCTTCGAATGTCTTTTCCACTTGACGAATCCAACGTTCAACGAAGATTGGATCTGGCTTGCCCTCAAAAATTGGTGGTCCCAATCTCTTAAAGTAATCTAAAGTATTATTCCTACCCCGTGGAATTTCATCTCGTTCCTCCTGACGCTCAAAGTATCCGTGTAGACCATAAGCACCCCGAGTGACAGGACCACTAATCTCTGGAATTGGCTCCATTACTCCTATAATAGGTTAAAAATAATCATCGGTTAGAGTCAATCAAGGGACCTAATACACCTACAGGCCCTAGACCATGCTCTAATACTAAATGTCATGACCCGAGCCTGATGGGCTAACTAGCCTATCAACTTCGTTTGGTCTAAACCACTGACCAAAATGCTTAAGCTGAAGTTGATAATAGTACACTCATCAGACCCTTATAAGTCAATCTTAATCCTACCCACTTTCGATGTGGGACTAATCAGGGGTATTACATAACTAAAGTCAGAAAAGAGCCAAGTTCAGTGTACCAAGCTCTTAGAGCTTGACGAAGTCCATAAATAACTTTTCGAAATTTGCAGACATGCCTTGGATACTGAGGATGAGTGAAACCAGGAGGTTGTTGCATAAAAATTTCTCCAGAGTCCCTTGTAAAAGGGTATTATTAACATCCAATTGGCAAAATTGCCAACCCTTAGTGGTGGCGAGACTAAGGATAAGTCTGATTATAGTGGGCTTAACAACGGGACTAAATGTCTCAGTGAAATCAACTCTAAGTCTTTGATGAAACCCTTTGGCGATGAAGCGTGCCTTATATCGGGCAATAGAGCCATCGGGGTTTCGCTTAACTCGAAAAACCTACTTACACCTGATGATATTTTGTGTATGATGAAATGGTACTAGATCCCATGTTGAGTTATGGATGAGGGCATTATGTTCCTCACACATGGTGGTACGCCAATGCAGAGATTTTTGGGCTTGAGTAAATATGGTGGGTTCAACGGTGGTGGATGAGGAATCTACGATAGTTTAAAAATCAAGGACTTGACGTGATTTAAAAATACCATTCTTAGAGCGTGTAGTCATAGGATGGTTGGAGACTACGGGATCGTGAGGCTGTGTTGTTGGAAGAAGTGGTTGAGAGTCATTAACACAGGTCGGGTCAGGTGGAGGTACGTCAGGGTCACTTGGCTGAGAATGAGGTAAAGATAACAATTGTGATCTTGAACCAAGTACCCCAATAGTCGGAGAAGAGAGAAGTAGAGTAGGAATGGGTAATTACTAAACCACAGGAGTGGAATAGTGTGGATCATGAGACGAGGAACTGGACGATGTCATGGGAAGCTCGTCCGATTGGATCAGAGATATACCCCAATGAGAAATGGTTAATGTGGTGGTCTGCATGGTAGGAGAGGTATGGCTGTGAAAATGAAAGACAGACTCAACAAAAATAACGTGATGCAATATAAAAATTTTGTGAGTGTGGAGATTATAGCGGCGGAAAGCATTATGTTCAAGAGAATAACTTATAAAAACGTAATAATTAGATCGTGATGTTAACTTGTGAGAAGCATAAGGACGCAACCATGGATAACATAGACAACCAAATACTCTAAGTTTATGAAGGTTTGGGGTTTGTGAAATAGTGAGTCAAAGGGGAATTGGTATTGTAGGACTTGCGTAGGTATTCTATTAATAAGGCAGACGGCAGTTTGAAAGGTTATCGTCCAAAGTTTGAAAGTATGGAAGCCTGATGGGGAAGTGTGAGCCCAGTTTCTACTATATGCCGATTTTGCGTTCGACGGAGCCAACAAGTTGAGGAGTATGCGAGGGAGACTTGAGGTGTTGGATACCACAAGCTGAGAAATAGGACGCTAGGGCTTGATATTCATCGCCACCATCAGAGTAAACCGTTTTGATGGTAGATTGAAAGTTATTTTCGACCAACTTTCGAAAAGTGGAAAAGACGGTCAAAACGTCATATTTATGGTGAAGAGGATATAACCATATATACTTAGTGAAGTGATATACAAAAATGACATAAAATCTGAATTTATCAAAAGATAGGATTGAGGTAGGGCCCCAAATATCTGTATAAATAATTTCAAATGGTTTAGAGGTGGAAATGAAAGATGGGCCAAATGGTTGTCAATGAATTTTATTACTAAGACATGCATCACAATACGTTATAGAACTATGAGATTTAGAAATAGGAAGAGAGAAACTAGAAAGTAATTTATGTTGAATAGGGGATGAGGGATGACCAAGACGACGATGCCACATATCAATTGGAGCCGCAAAGGAAGAATAAACAGGGAGCTAGGTTATTTATGGAGCTGATGGTCATTCATAAATGTTTCCTCTATTCGGGCCCTAGACCAAGAATGCCCCCGTGCTCAAGTCCTTAACAAGAAAAGAATCAGGAAAGAATTCAATTGAAGTATTGTTATTTTTGTAAAACTGAGAAACATAAATGAGGTTGCGTTTAATATTAGGGGCACATAAAACATCATCGAGTGTAAATATAATAGTATCAGAAGTAAGTGTTATGGAACCAATATGAGTTATAGGAAGACCGTTACTGTCACCGATGATGATATCTTCGTCACTACCATAGGGACTGTAGAGAGACAAATTATGAAGATCAAAAGTGATGTGATGGGAGGCATTAGACTCCACAATCCAGTTGGGTTAGCTAGTTGTCGGAGTAGTGAAGAGATTTGCCTGAGGCCAGTGTGACAGAGTAGGAAGGCAGGGTCGAGATCGACAAACTTTAGCGGAGTGTTTGATTTTATCACATAGTTGGCAGACGATCTGTCGTTGTTGGCTTGAAGGGGCAGGATGTCAAGGTGGACGAGTATTAGAGTTGCCATTTTGTGAGAAGTTAGGAGGATAAGGGGGGTGTTGCATAGGACTCATAGGATCAAGAATACCTTTGGTGATGTTCGGAGGGTATGAGTGTTCTTCCTCGTTCTTCCTCTTAAACTTATAACTGACTTGAGTTGTGATAGACGGTCCGGACAGTTTGTTCGCACACTTTAAATACATTTTAAAATTAATCAACTTGTCATAGAGTTCTTCAAAGGAGACTGGCGAGTCGCGTGCTCGAATTGTAGCCGCCAACTCCTTGTAGTCGTCTCCAGGACCATTTAGGGTATGGATGATGATCTCCTCATCACACAGGGAATGACCTATCAAAGTCAAGTCATCGATGATAACTTTGATATTTTGTAGATAATCAATGATAGTACTTCCCTCTTGTTTGGTCACCATTAGCTTAGATAGAAGACTGAGCTTGCGAGTACGTGAATGATTCGCCAAGGTTGTTTGCAGTTTAGACCACGCATTGGCACAAGTCACACATTTAGAAATTAATGGAGCAACGGATCAAGCAACTGAGGCTTGAATAGCTCGGAGGATGAGACGATATTGACGCAGCCACAGTTTGTAAGCTAGATTAGGTACTAGACTAGGTTTTCCGGGGATGTTGAGCATGGCTGACGAATAACTAAAGGAGCCGTCAACGTAACCTAGCAAGATGTATCCAAATAAGAGATTAGAAAATTGAGCCCGCTAGGACACATAGTTGTCACCTTTTGATAACTTGAAAGGGATTAGTGTGGTTGCATTGATGGAGATAAGCCCTGTAGGAGAAGAACTATGAGTCCTTGCAGAAATAAGAACTGGAATATTAGAAGATAACGAAGACATCCCGCCCCTCTTTCCAACCCTTTTTTTTTTTTTATAGTAGTGCTTCATGGTAGATGGAGGAAGTGGGGGAGGAAATGAGTGAGAAGAGTAGCTGCGACTGCGGTTGCGGCTATGGCAGTGGCTGCGATTGCAGAAGTTGCGATTGCGGATGCTTGCTGATTGTTGCTATAGTGAAGATTGATGCGGCAACGAAGATTGCTACGACAACGAAGACTACTGCTGAAGACTACAGTTGCTGTAGATCGTTGCTGCTGCTGCAGCTGCTATAGATTGTTGCGGCTGCGGTTGTAGAAGCTGCTGAAAACTACTACTGTAGAGATGAGAAAGCTGCAGCGATGTTAAAGAAATCTATAGCTATACTGCAGTAGGAGAAATTTGTGAGAAATCTGCTAAAGCTCTATTGGCTTCAATGCAGGAAGCGACAGCAACAGCGAAAGCTGCTACGGTAGAGGAAGCAAGATGTAGTGGCAGATGGAAGCGACTACTGTTGTAAGAACTCCAATCATTCCTACTGCCGCAGGAAGGCAGTGATGGCTGTGCGGCAAGGATAGTGGCAACGACACTTCTCGCTTGAGCGAGATGCGGGAACGAGGAGAGGTCACTGGCCGGGGAGTAGTTGCCAGGACGGCGACCACCACGGCAGCGTAGGCGAGGTTCTTGCAAGGGCGGGAGGTAGCTAAGCGGTCGGCGAGTTCGAACTAGCTGCGGTGCTCCAAGAGGCAGTGGGTGACGGAGAGGCGAGATAAGAAGCCCGCAAGCGCAGGAGGAGAGGTAAGCAGCGACGCTGCCCTTTCCAACCGAACAGGAAAGAGGAGGAATCATCGGTCTTTTACAGTGGAGGAAGGAAGTCAACACCAGTCCTTCCAGCTTCCACACCGACACCCAGAGGAGCAGCAGAAGGCTTCGGCAAAGCTGCCTACATCCGCAAGGGAGAAGGCTTTGATACCATGTTAAAAAAGAGATAGATAAGAAATTAGTGAAGAAGTTTGATTGTATTCAGTCCCTCTCAGAGATGATTTTCCTTAACAGATTAAAGGATTTCTCTCAACAGAGTAGAGAGATATCTTGAGAAAATCTTATTTGCTATCAATTATATCGAGGAAATATTAACGAGAAAAAAATATTCATCGAGAATCCATCTTTGACTCTTTGTTTCTACGAGCACTTATCTCCAATAAATATATTGTTGCTAAGAGGACATAATTAAGGAAGAAAATCCGATGAGATATTATCGATCACCATTCATTATAGTTACACTAAAGTTACGTTCGATTTCAAATTAACTAATAAGATCATTATAATTAAATCAGTTTAAAATCAATTTAATTTCAATCAGTTCAAATGACGTCGGTTAAATTGAGTTTCATTCATGGATATTTTTTGTCACTTGTAAAAAAGGAATACCATTGATCATTTTTGGATAAAATACTCTTTTTTAATAGGCATAATATTTTCATTACTAAACTAAAACACTGTAATTCCAGTCAAAAGCACAGTAACTTTATTCAAAAACACTGTACAAATATATTGAGTATTTGAGAAAAGTAGCACTATGCAGGAATTACGAAAACATGTGACAACATAATAGATATGAAAACAATAAACAATAATAAATAAGAGACTTAAATATTTTAATTAAATAAATATTAATAAGTCAAAAACTTACTAATATTATTAATGTTTATATCGTCCAAGTAATTTTTTCTTGATCTAATCAGCTGAAAAATTCTCCATTTAAATTTATTTAATAAGAGAAAATTATTGTCGTTCTATCTATCACCAATTATTATTGTTCCTACTACTATTTTCATCTTTGTCTAGACTTTGATCCCCTATAAATGATGGAAACTTATTAAAATCAGATCAAATCGATTTTATAGAATCAGAGAATAAAAACTGAGATAAAGTGGATGATCAAATCGAGCATTAAAAGTGTCAAGACGTAATTAAAATTTGATCCGTTGAAAGTGCTGCCTCAAAGGGATTAGTAGAAGAAGATTAACTTCCCTTATGTATAAATGTTTCTGGTTTTGAATCAGATAGAGAAGGGATCAATTCTCCTAGGTAATCTAATGCAAATATCATTCATTAATAGAATGAAAAATGATATAAAGTGGATGATCAAAGCAAAAGAGAAAAGTAAAAATAAGATTTATTAAACTAATTATCGAACTGTTTAATTTACTTGTATGATCAAACGATGCAGTGAACCGACCGACACAGCCACATCGAAAATAAAAGTAGTAGTAAAAGTGATGCTTTTGTAGGTTTGGCGACCAAAAAGAATGGTCAAGACAGGCAATGATTCATAGGCTTCCTCTTTCTTGAAAGCTTTTCAAGACTTTGAGCCACTACTTTTTGTGTCCCCATATCCCTTCAATGTCTAATAAATCTTACCTATCACCAAATAATTGTATTATTATTATTGTTATTTCTATTACTTATATATTATTGTTATTATATAGTTTTTTCATGGACATAATATAATCTCTAGAATAATTAATTCACTCGTAATTTTCTTCTATATATATATATATATTTGGCACATTAGTATAACATCCTTGGAATAATATTTATTTTTTTCAATTTCATTTTAGTTTATGCAACAAGTCATTACAAATTGAAAGGTTTGAAAGAAGGAGTTGATGATCTCTTAATGATCATAATCTTAATGTAATTCCAACATGTGGATGAGGACATGCACCGAATAAATAATCGATCTTGCTCTCTCTTTCATTGCCATGCTCAATCATGAAAACCCACTTTATTATGGGCTCCATTCACAAGTCTCAGACTCATGATGAACCTATGGAATATGTTTTTAATTTACTGAAATATATAATGGAGACTGAATTTTGATATTATGACTCAAATTATCAAAGCATTCGAAATAAATATGTGTTTCATATCATGCATATATGATATGGAAAATAAAGAAATTTGTCCAAGAATTTGAATTCAATCTAATTTTTTAGTTTGACAAAAAAATACTTAGGAAAAGACTATTGCGCATAATATTAAAGGTTTAATGAGAAAGGAAATAATATCATGCTGTTATGACGTGACCTTTACTGCCCCTCCTCATATCTCTATATAAAAGGACGAAGCTTGAGGCAGGTGTCTCAGCAATGGCTCCACCCTCCTCCGATCTCAAGCTCTTGGGGTCATGGGCGAGCTCCTACACTCACCGAGTCCAACTCGCCCTCAAGCTCAAAGGCCTCGCCTTCGAGTACGCGGAGGAGGACCTCGCCGACAAGAGCCCCTCCCTCCTCCTCTACAACCCCGTCTACGAGAAGGTCCCCGTCCTCCTCCACCGTGGCCGCCCGGTCCTCGAGTCCGTCATCATCCTCCACTACCTCGACGAGACATGGCCCGAGGTACCCCTCATGCCCGCCGACCCTTACGACCGCGCTCTCGCCCGCTTCTGGTGCCACTTCGTCGACGACAAGGTAACCCCCATCTCATGCCGCCTTACGTGAGTAGACGAGTCCTGATCTGCTACCGGTGGCAATGCAGCTCGGCCCTGCCGTGGGAGCGGTGTTCGCGTCGCCGAGCGACGGTCAGGCAGCGGCGGTGGAGCAGGTGCATGAGAACCTGAGGCTGGTGGAGCGCGAGCTGAGGGAGGGGGCGTTCGCGGGAAGGAGGAGGTTCTTCGGCGGCGATAAGATCGGTGTTCTGGACATCGTCCTCGGTTGTGGTTCCTACTGGCTTGCGGTGTTCGAGGAGGTGATGGAGGTGAAGCTGGTCGACCCGGAGGCGTTTCCACTCTTCCACTCATGGCTGCGGGACTTCGAGGAGCAGGAGGAGGTGAAGGCGATCATCCCGGCGATCGACCGGCTGCTGGAGTACGCGAGGGGCGTTCGCCAAATGATGCTTGGGCTCAGCACTCGGCAGCAGTGACGTCGCCGTTGCTGCCGATGCATGCATGGTCTATATATAACAGCAGTAATGAGAAGGAAGGCCATATTATCGTGTGTGGGTGTTGAGCTAAGTGTATTATGGATGTGTCATGTGAGCAGTGGTTTAAGAGGGTGTGAGCTATCTCGATAAGATTACCATAATATGTTGAAAAATAATTTTCATTCGAATAATGTTTTTATGTGTTGTTTTATCTGAATAATTAGTCCGAAATATTTATTATTTTCTATCTTATTTCTTAGAATATAGAATCACTTCGAAGGAAATGGAGTGACTAATTGATTGGCCTCATTCCTACTATTTGAAGTCGAACTTATTTGTGTAGTAAATGAAGAGGATTTTGAGTCTCGATTTAGACAATCTAATACTGTCTCCTCGTTCTGTCAAAATCCAATGAATAATGTCCAGAATCTACTAGAAAATTTTAGATCGAGAAGTTGAAGTTTTGAATTGTGTTGGCTGAATCCAAAGTTGTTCGGTCGCCTACGTTGATGATGCCACCACAGCTACCCGTCCAACTGGATATCGAAGCCATCGATGGTGGGTGCAGGAAAGCGACCAAAAGTGGATGTCGATGAACATGCTCCAGGTGGAGTCTCCTTTTCCTTGCCTGCTCGAAAGGACCAAATCGATCACAAAGCATGGTGGAAAGGAAGGATATGACTCGATCGATCCTTTATGATCTGGCTGGTCCTCCCCATCGTTTGACATCGTATCATTGTGAAATGGAGGGCGTTCTCACTGCTGTATCATCTGGTCCATGATAATAGACTTGCATGAGATCAGAGCAAAGTTGTGTCACGGCATGCCGATCATCCGATCATAATGAGTCTTAAGTCAAAGTAGTTTACATCACAATATATAAATTATAGGTTTATTATGTAGTTTGACTCTTTCAATCATTAACTATATGAGACTCTCTCTCACACATATGAATATTTTCATCATCCATTTCTATTCATGTATGGGTTTAGGGCTATTCCCATGCTCTTAAGGGTCTAAACTTTGAGTTCACATCTTTTTCATCGCTGGTTCAATCAAATTATAGACCGACTAACTCGATCTTTTTTTTTTTTTGATTCATTTAAATCAAATTTGATCTATAGTAGAGTTTTAGAGATTTGTTATGATGAGTTTTAGTTTTAAAATAAAGGTGTATGATAATATAGTTAGAATTATATAGAGTTTGTCTACTAATTCCCTAGTAGAATAAGGCTACATCAAGTATCTATATTATTTTATAAATATTTTTTTATTGATAATAGGTTAATTTACTAGTATTTATTGTATTGTATTGATAATAGGTTAATTTACTACTAATTCCTATACAATGACTTCAAAGGCTCTAAGATATTTTTTGATAGTAATATATATATATATATATATATATATATATATATATATATAACGGTATGATTTAAAATTACACTGCTATGTATTGGTTCGTTGAGTATAACGGCATGGTTTTGAAACATAACGCTTGCTCAGTGTCATTTATATAAGCCGAGCCCCGCCCTTGCACACCTAACAACCTGTCCATTCCCTCCATCGCGCTCTCCTCTCGGCTCTCCTCTGCTCTGTTGGCGATCTCGTCGTTCTGTCCGGGTCGGAGCTTCTCGCCGGCGAACGGGCACAGTTGGGAGCGAGAACCCTCCTCTTCGATCTGGGGGGGAAGAATTTAGATTCTTATTGCGGTGATCTCATTCCGTCTCCTTTTCTGAAGGTTCCGTTTCGCTTGGTTCTTGAACTGTCTAAGTTTCGATTCGGGTTCAAGATTTTGTTGGATTTTGATTTTTCTTCGTTGTGATCGATCGTAATTGACGTTTCCAGCGACTTGAATTTTGTTGTTCTTGGGGTTCTTGATCAATTCTTGGTTATCGATAATCTAGGTTTTCGAGTTTCTCTCGAGAAGATCAATCTTTCTTGTTTTCTTGATCGTTTCTGGTTTCTTGTTTTCTTGATCGTTTCTGGCCACAAGGCCGATTCTCGTTCTGTTTTCCATTGGCAAAAATGGCTTCTTCTCGTTCTAGGCGTGTGGAGTACGACCGCTTCATCCCGTTCCGGTCGGCGATGGACATGGACTACGCACGCTTTGCCCTAACCATGCCTTCGCGACCGCAGCGTGATGGTTCGAGAGAATCCCCATCGAGCGTGGCGTACCAAAAGCTTCTTGATGAGTGCATTTTGAAGAACAGGTCTCGTATCCTCGCTTTCAAGAGTGCACCCGAAGCGCCGGCCAGCATGCTGCCCCAATTTGACGAGCCCATTCGGCCGCCGAAGAAGCAGCAGAGGCGAATCCCTAGAGAACCAGAGAGGGTTTTGGATGCCCACGGCATGTTGGATGAAGATGGTTTGAATCTCCTCGACTGGGGAAGCAATAATATGTTGGCGATTGGCCTCGACGACACAGTGTGCCTCTGGGATGATGCAAACAAGTCGACTAAGGTGCTTCTACAAGCCGTAGAAGACAGCGGACCTATCACTTGCATCAGCTGGTCGCCGGATAGCACAGTTCTTGCTGTCGCATTAGGCAATTCAGTTTTAGCCTTGGTTGATCCGGCAACAGGAAAAGATGTGAATGTGACGGAAGAAGATGAGAACCTGACCCCTGTGTTGTCACTTGCGTGGAGAAGTAATTCAATCTTGACGGCTGGAAGATCAGATGGCACTGTTGTTGATTATGACTTTAGAAAGGATGACACGTCCATCTGTTTCTATAATGGGCATCGGCGTGGAGTTTGCAGTCTTAAATGGTCTGCGTTGTCGGGGCGGTATTTGGCGAGTGGAGGGCACGACAAACTAGTGCACATATGGGATGCCTGCATGCCGGTCTCACAACACCATCCACGCCGACATAAGTGGCTTCACCGCATCAGCAGCCACACTTCCATTGTGAAGGCCCTTGACTGGTGCCCAACTCGGAGCAACCTGCTGGCTTCTGGTGGAGGTCGCAATGATCATTGCATTAAGTTTTGGAACACTGTTAACGGTGCTTGCTTGAACTCGATCGATGCTGGCTCTGAAGTTTGTGCATTGCTGTGGGACAAGAACAAATCTGAATTACTAACCTCCCATGGTTCTCCGAAGAATCAACTCACCCTGTGGAATTACCCATCCATGACGAGAGCGGCTGAGCTTTCCGGTCATTCATCCCGGGTTCATTTCTTGGCTGGGAGCCCATTGGGAGGTGTAGTAGCTTCTGCAGCAGCAGATGAAACACTCAGGTTTTGGAATATCTTTGAGACTCCCAAAACAACAAAACCTGAATTGCCCTTTGCCCAATTTAGTGTCATAAGATGAAAAGGCTGATGGGTGGAAGAGATTACGAGAGCAATATGAAAGACTTCTCTGGTGCTTGACTTGAAAATCCATTGTTGGCAGAGTTGCACGGAGAAATTTGGTGGAATTAAATTGACAACACAGTTTCATAGTAAGTATGAGTGCAAGCACCTATGGTAAGTTAGAAGCCTTACAACATTTTACAGCAGATTATGAGAGCAATATGGAAGACTTTTCTAGTGCTTGACATGAAGATCCATTGTTGGCAGAGTTGCACAGAGAAGTTTGGTGGAATTAAAGTGGCAACACATTTTCATAGGAGTATGACTGCAAGCGCCCAAGGTAAGTTAGAAGCCTTACAACAGTTTACAGCAGATTATGAAAAGAATGTGGAAGACTTATCCAGTGCTTGACATGAAGATCCATTGTTTGCAGAGTTGCACAGAGAAGTTTGGTGGAATTAAAGTGGCACCACATTTTCATAGAAGTATGAGTGCAAGCGCCAAAGGTAAGTTAGAAGCCTTGCAACATTTTACAGCATTTCAGCAGGCTTAGTTATGGCTTAACTATGTGGTTGCAGCTGCAAGCCTCATTTTTGTATCCAATTTTACTTTCAGCTTTGCATAGCAATCGATATAATCTTTGCCTGCTTGATGAAACATTCTTTCTATGACCACTTCACCATTGCTGCCACATTTTATTAAGCTTCAAGCCTTAATAATTATAACAATGTTGAGTTTCTTCCTCTCCTTACTGTATGAGAAACTGTGTTGACATTATTCTTTGGTTTCTTATGTTAATCATGCATAAATAGATCAAAGAGGTTGATGCTTATATTTTTGTTTTTGCTTTGATTTTTCGAACTTTTGTCAAAGAGGTTGAAAAAATTTGGAAAATTGTGGAGTTTTACAACTAGAATTGTGTTTGACAATAAAAGAACTGTGCTGGTCAACCACTCAGATGTCATGTGAAAAAACTGCTTACGAAATGGATAACTTCTAATCTGAAATGGTTCCATTATATTCATACATAGTGAATAATCTCCAAGGACAAGATAAGTTCAGGAGTGAAATCCAAGCCTAAAATATTCTGATTTGAGTAAGATGTGTAAATTTCTGTACAGAGCAGTTACTAGACCTATGAGAACTGTAAACCAAATTGAATACTGTAATTCTTAAGAGATACCAAACAAATAAATCTGTGTGTTTGATAAAGATGAGGCATTATAATTCTGTTTATTACTTTTTTCTTTTTCTCTGTGAAAGGAACAAAGGTATCGAATTTACATAGCTTTCCATGGATATACTTGGTCCTCTGCAACATAGATACACTTCTGGTACTATGATAGGCCTTGAAAAATGGTGTAAAATGGGATATAATGTAAGTTCTAAAATTTGGATATATCAACAGTAACAAATGCTTGATTACAGTGATAGTGGAGTAGTACCAGTCCTTCTGGATAATGGGTCTTCATTGAATCCGAAGGTTCTGATTTATGATTATTTTGCTAGAATTATCTTGCTGAATGTGCTTGTTTTTGTATTTTTGAATCTGTCTGTGTATCTAATCTGACAAATACATACATGAATTTAATTGTACCTATGTGCTGGCAGCTTGTACATTACAATACATAGTAGAAATTGCTCTTATTTACTATCTAATTTTGGGCCCCTGTTTGTGAGTACCTAACTGGTAGAGGAAAGTAGGTGGTGCGATGCATCCATTATCCTTATGTTAAACGATAGACTTCTAGAAAGATCTCATCGAAATGGTTGTGAAATAAGTAAAGATTATATGTGGGTTGTGATTATTCTTAACGTAACTTATGATTGCCTTGTTAGTCTAAGTTTGTGGCGTCGACAATGATTGTGTTTGGTCTAGTTGTCTGGATCTGACCATTCTAGTAAGTTTGGTTTGAAAATTTTGAACCTAGTAAAGTCTGACCATTCTAGCAAGGTTGGTTTGAAAATCTTCAACCTCACAAAGCGACTCTCATATTCCAAATCTAAGTGGAATTGGGTCCAATATTTCTTGTTTGATTGAGCTCAAGTTACAGCTTTAGTAGACTAAACAGTGCTTCGTATCTATTATGATCACACAATACAATTTAACCCAGACCGTTATAAAATGGGAGGTATATATTGGTTTGAGCGTGAACTGGTACACAGATTGGCCCCCTATTAGCAGTCTGTCCTTACCTATTATAGAAAGAAAAAAGCCTATTTAATGCTGGTTTGGGGCTCGTGCTTGCGAGCCCATTGCATCATACTCGTAGAGCCTGCAAGCCGCCTGTCATCCGCCGAGTGCTTCCTCCTCTTCTCCTTCTTCTACCTTCGTCATCCTCCTCCTCCTCCACCACCACCACTGCCTCTTTCTCCTTCCTCTTCCTCAGCCTTCTTCCTTCTTCTTCCTCCTCTTCATCCTCCGCCTCCTCTTTTTCCATCCTCTTCCTCGTAATTCCTTCTTCCTCCTTTCCTCCACCATCATTTGTTCCTTCCTCTTCTCCTTCCTTTTTCTTCCTCTTCGAGTCTTTCATATGCATGTACCATCTGTCAATACAAACAATATGCATCAGTCTAACCGAGGACTGATCTAGTTGGTCAGTACGAGATGACAGTCCATCATGACCATCTTTGTCAAGCTGTATCAATTTGGCTTTTTTGCTACATATTTTACTTAAGGCTAAGATGTATCTCCATATTGATTGACAGATAGGGAAAATAAGCAAGATCAGATTCAGTTTTTCTTTCTTATACCATTTTGGTGATCATACCACTGAAGGCCCCATTTATTTTCAGCTTTGTACAATGAGGTTTCAACCTAACATCACTATGATTATAGATTAAGTTGTTAGCAAATTGCTTCACTATTAAAGATATTTCACCTCCAACAATATTCTCATAAACTGTCATTTGTGATGCTTCAGTCATATGTTGAGGCTTACCTTTTTTTATGTTATGATCAAGTCACATTCCTTTTTTATTTGTTATTCAGGGACAAAGAAACTCAGAGCATTAATGCTTCACTTACTGGACTTGGGAATCATGTTCAAGTATCCTTTGGTTGTTGAAGCTTTTGTATTATTCCTTTACCAAGTATCTTTGGTGGTTTATCAAATTTTATTATTAAAAAATTATAGTGCTTTAATTGATTCTCTTTCTTGTCTAGCTACTGGCTTGCCCCTTGACATTTTGTAGTCTTTCTTGCAAATTAGTTATAATTACTATAAAGGAATTCTGACTTCTGTTAGTTTTTCTGTTATGTAGGAAAGAAGAATGTGACATTATCTAATTCTTGAATTACATTATAGATATTGCTTTTTTATTACAAGTCATTCATCAATAATATTTTTTGAGATATTTTAATTCCTTTAGCCTTCTTTCTCTTTTATTTGTGTCTTTCGCTTTGCACTTTCCTAGCAAAATATACTACAAACTGATATTTAGCTCCATCTTTTGTCATTTTAAAACTAACAAATTATCTTATTAAGAATGAAGTTTTTTCAATAGAGCATACATTATTGGAGTTGAATGTAAAGGTACTGAAGATAATACCTTCACTATTGGAGTTGAATGTAAAGGTACTGATACTGGACTTTCTATTGGTGGCTCTGCTTATCTAAAGTATGTTTCTTTTATCCCCATTGAACATGATGCAGTGATTAGTTCTGTGGTTACTCTAAATGTGCATTTATATAGGTACGGAATCTAGGAGTATATTATTACATTAGCTATGCCATTGAATGATGAAATTCATAAAATATATCTTTCTAATTTTTTTTTATTTTGCTGACATGAAGTCCATTCTCTAATCTTACATCGGAAATATTTTATTGATGTCACTCGCTTACTGTTATATGACATGTCATATTTAGTTATCTGTCTCTTTGTATTGATCTCCCTTAAGATTCAGAAAGTTTATTGTATGATTGATGGGCCGCTACTGTCATCTGCTGGGATAATGTTTGTTTGATTATACTTATTGGGGTCATGCGATATTGAATTTTTTAATCATCATGATTTAAATTCAAACACCCGCAATTGTGGTTGCTTTCCATCTGATCGAACGAATTTTGGTGCTATCAGTTTCTTTGGTGAGTTAATGTTGCTTTGATATTAGGTCAAAGAAATTACAAAAATCATAGAGAATATGAAGAAGCCAGAAATAATGATTGCCAATTTTTAGATATTTTGGTGGTCTTAAATGAAATAAAATGCAAAGTTAGCTTTCTTGAGGTATGAGAGTTCTCTCTCGGTGATTGTTATTTATCAAATCTTAAGAAGGATTAGTGACCAAATGACACTCCTATAACATGGGTTCTTTCTCTTCTCTTTTCAAAATTTGCTATGGAGTAGATGTTAATAAATCCAAAATTGAGAAATTTGTGGACTTTCTGCAACCTTGGGGTATGAGTTTTATCAATCATTTTAATATGTTCATTTCCTAGGTAACAACAATTGCAATAGGTGGATATGGAGGATGCGATACTGTCACTTGGTAGAATGACTTTTCTTGGTTTTCAGCTCTTTTGTTGCATACTTCCGACTTTCAATAGTATTTCTAGAGTAATTGTGATCAAAATCTTTGTTAAACTTGCTTATCAAAATCAAATGATTTATATTGTCTCTTAAAAGGTTGCCGAAATTAAGTGTGTAATTCATACCCTTGATGTTGAAACTATATTTTTTTTATGAAATTAAGTGTAGTTCATTTATGACATCTGTATCAAATATTTACAATCTTTTTTGCTTATCATAGTATTATTTCTCACTCAAATTGAAATGGCTAGCAAAGAAAACTATAAAAGTACTGAGAGAACATATTTGCTGCTTCTTAACTTGAGTTCAGGAAACGATGCCTTTTAGTCATATGTTAAAACACTGGAATTTATCCATTCTTTGGAAGAACTCAATCGATTGTATTTAGATGACTATTTGAAGCTTTTATTGTTAATGTCCACCAGCTGAGCCTTGGTTGAATCATTAGGTTTGGGAATAGATGTATATGCATTAATGAATCATGAAATTTTATGATCATTTTCTATTGTGTATAAAACAAATTGCATTGTTAGTTAATTCTTTATGTTGTAGTTCTTCTTTTATTTTTCATGTGCTAAGGTATCAAATCTTCAGTATATTGACCCTACGGTGGTCCCTCTTGGATTCTTGTGCTATATATGTTGCTGTCTTTGCTTTTTCAAGTAGTTTTGGGTACCAATTCTGATTTACTGTCCTGGACTGATATGGTGTACTATGGTATAACTAAGCAATGAATTTCAGGTATGTCCGCTCTGTGCCAACATACTGATACACATAGTATGCCGGCATGTATCATGGTGCATTTTTCATTTTCCGTGTTTTTTTGGCGGGGGGTGGGAGAAGAATGAAGAAGAAAAATGGATGAGGGGGTAGAGGAGAAAGATAAATACTAAAGATCAAGCCATAGTGGGTGATGGGCAGTAGAACATGAGTTTTGGGTGATGGTTGAATGACAGCATAGAGATGTATATAACATGCAGCAATAGTCACACAACAGTATGGAGAGGAGAATGAGCATGCAAGGAGTTGAGAGCCCTAAAAGGGACCATTTCGAGTAATTAAAAAAAAAAAGTGGTTCAGTTCAGATCCTTGTAAAGAAAAAAATTAGACCCAAAATCATTTTCTAACAAAAAAAACTAGACCTAATTGTCTGAAATGGTGTGGTTTGCATCTCAAGATATGCGGTATGTACTGGTCGATACGAATCAAATCGGACAAAATGAATTCATCTAAAGTTTTGTTTTTATCTTTTTAAAAGAGAGATTTCATATTTTTTTATTATTTTTTGTTATGAGTACATATGTTTTTAACACCGCCAATGTCGGTCCCAAGCCCGAATGAGAAAGGTGGAGGGTTGCACAAGGCCATTGAGGGTCAGTGTTCAAAAAACATATCAAAACTCATAACTATGACCTTAAACATTTGATAATCATACTATATTATTACTGAGAATTGATGTGAGACATATTCACCATCTAAGTATCCTAAAATGAGAAGGGTGGACCGAGGTCATATGCAAGAAATCTATTATATCAATATCCATATGTTGTGTAAAATAGAGAAGTGTTTTCTTGGTCTATTTTGGACCAGCATGAGTAAAGAGTCCAAAAAATAGGATTAGGCTAATAACACAAAATATAGGAACATTTTCAGAAATAGGTTTAGATTGATACATGGAAGAAAATCTAATATATTTTATGTATAAGATACTTAGTGGGTAGGGTAAAAAATGTAAGAGATTGCTAATACTGAAATAATTAGAAATATTAATGGTGTAAGTGGCTTTTGAAGATAGGGCTCAAAATAATATTGTAAAAATCAAAAGATATGGGAAATAATTATATTGCTATAATATTTATTAGCAGTGAAAGAGTATGCTTTAACACATTCTTTTGGTCGATGTACGTTAGGCTGTAGATTGTTTGGAACATACCAAATACAACACTAGCGATGATGTGGAGTATCTGAAAACTCAAATCATTTGTGAGGCAGCTGCTCTACAATCCCAAACCTCTTTCTGCTTGTCTAGCATCTTTTGTTAAAGCAAACTCTACTTAGGAGATGCTTGTCTAGCATCTTTCACGTCCACATTGTGAACATTACAACTTACTTTAATTGCATGGAGTTTATGTGCATGTTGTAGTTCAGTGATCGTTAGTGTGAAATGTGAGAAATGCTAGATGTGGGAAAATCTTTAAAATCAAGGATTAGCTTTAGCTTCAAAAATTCTCCTCTCTTAACAGCCCAAAACCACAGAAATCAGCCTATATGTCAGTTTCTTCTATTTATTTGCTAGGATTTTTTTTTACCAAAAATTGATTAATCAAAAAATGTTTGGTGGTTCAGTCTATGTTTTAACATTTTTGTATCTTGTTCATTGGTAACAGTTTCTTCTATTTCTTTTGGCCTTCTTAATCTTTGTCTCATGTACAAAATATAGATGACACCTTGGCAGGTGAGCCAAAAGATGGAGGTAGTAAAAGAGCATAGAAATCAAGGTATTTCTGTAATGAATTATTAGTTTAAAAAAAAAATATATATTTTTCTAATGTGCTTTCTTAGATATTTTGGCTAAGGCCGTAGAGAAATGAAGTAAACATATTGTTCAACCTTATACATATTTGTTAAAGACTCTGAACGAATTATTGCGCTGCACAAGAACATTAGGCAGACACAAAATGGTGTGCATGAAGGATATCATCCTACAAACCCGATAGTATGGGCTGTGGCTACTAACATGGAGGCATTGATGAGCTTGTTAAACATACTAGGGTCTAAGAATATGTTGGTATTCCAAATGTTATTACTTGGGACTTCGATATTGGAGGGCCACAGTTGATGCCAAATATGCTGTTGGACCAATTATTTTTTCTAGGGACTTTGATGTTGGAGGCCCACAGTTGGTACCAAATAAAGTGTCTTCCTTGTTCAAGCTGCCAGATTTTTCATTTACTAAATTGTAACTATATATTTATCTTAGTGTTATAGATATGCCTTGGAGAATTAAATCATTGGAGAAACGTTGTCCATCTTTGGTGGATTCTTTACTATTGTTATTATTATATTTTGCCTACGTATCCATTCTGTGGTGGAAAATTGCAACATATGTAAAGAATAAAAATCTTATTTCGTCATTTTTTCTTATCGACGTTGGATTTGTATTGAAGAATTCAATGAATAAACACCCATGGATGGGAGGCTGTGGTTGCACTACCTCAAGTTCAATTTATGACAGAAACAATTGCACTCTTGGAGGGCCTCAAAGCAGCTTCAAGCCTCTTAACTTTCTCCACTTTGAGTTATCAACATGCTTATGTTGCAAAAAAAGAAAAAGAAACGATATAATAGGATAAGTCTAAATCATGTGTCCAAAATCTTAATTGGATTATTTTTTTTTTATGTAGGACTAAAAAAAAGATGTTATTGTTACTATTGACTCTCATCTTATTAATTCATCAACAAGTTCTCCTAGCAAAGTTGTCAAGGCCTTTGGGTGCAATCCAAAGGCCTTTGAATTCATTTATAGTAATAGTTATTATTTAAGTATTCAGATAACTCTTATATGTTGGGGAGAGGTGGGTGACGGACAAAGTACAAGAGATTATTAAAAAAAATTAAGTTATAAGAAGAAGATTAAAGACTTCCTTGAGTCATCAAAAGAGTTATGCTGACAACAAAAGAAGAGATTGAGTTCTAAATAAGAGATTTTGTATTCTTGAATGTCTTCTCTTCTAAGGGGTGTAGTAAGATTTTGAAAGAAATAAAAGTTAAGTTCTAGATTTTTTGGATAAATTAAGGTCGTTAAGAGGATTGATTCTACTTGCCACCATTCTTGTGCATATCTATGATGTATGTTATGCATCGATGTTATATATATATATATATATATATATATATATATATATATATAACATCGATCCCTCCCATATCATTAAGTATGAGCTAATTGTGATGAATAAATATTTATCTTATGTGGAAGAGCTACTCGGATCATTGATAAAAAGGAAAATATCTTGAGTAATAGGATCATTCATCTTATCAAAATGATTTGAAAATACTATTCTATTGATGAAACTACTTGAGAGCTAGAGGAAGAAACGAAAAAGGTTTACCATGAGAATTAGAGATTTTTCTGTTAGAGATTTTCTGTATAATATATTATCATGAGAATTAATGGAGATTCTTTAGGGGCAACAAAAGTGGTTAGATATTTAAAAGAAAACATAGCCTACCATTCGTCTCTCGAAGTATTCTTAGGAAAATAGATAGCCAAATTAAGATTATTGACTTTAAGATTGGTCAAAGATTCAGACAACTTTAGGATCTGAATAATAGAGTCACATAAAAACATAGGAGGATGTCATCCACATAGAGAGAAGATAACATAATTTATATATAGTGATCAGATTCCTCTCACAAGCTTGATTTAAAAGCATGGAAAGATGTTGTGAAACAATGACAAAATGTACGGAGAAAGGGGATCCTCTTGTCTAAAATCATGTCTTCCCTTAAAGAAATTAGAGGGCTTACCATTCAGCAAGCAAGCAAACAAAAGAAGAAGAGGAAATACAAGAATAAATCCAGCATATGGACTTATATGGAAATTTGTCTAGTTTAAGCATGGTAAAGATAATCTCTCAAGAAAGTTTATCATAAGCTTTCTTCAAATCAATTTTCATATGGATGTAATCATTCTTACTTCTAGAGCAATGCATAGAATATATAATCTCTTGAGTCATAAGAATATTATTATGAATACTATAATTGGTCATAAAATTAGAATATTTTTTAGAAATGAGATTATTAAGAAAAAGGTTAATCCGATTAGCTAAAACTTTGGCTAGAATTCTATAATTCACATTACAAAGATATATGGATCGATAGTCCTTGATATTAAGAGGAGTAAGACATTTAGGGTTAAAAAGGATAAAGGTCTTAGCTCAATCATCATCAAGTTCAGAATATAAGTAGAAGTGGTCAACATCAGAGTCCAATATAATTTATAAATTCAACAGTATATCCATCAGGTCTAGAGCTTTTACCATTGCTAAGGGATTTTAAGGTAACAACAATTTCAACCATGGAAAAAGTTTAGGAGAGAAGTGATATATATATATATATATATATATATATATATATATATATATATATATATATATATATATATATATATATATATATATATATATATATATATATATATATATATATATATATATATATATATATATATATATATTGTACGTATCTGCCTCCTGTATATATTTTGCGTCGTCAAAGGAACTACTCCTCCATGCTGCCGAAGTAGCCTATCATGGGGTCGAAGGCGGACGGCAGTAAACATAGTTCCTGCATCCCCTCGTATAGGGTCCTCCGGGGCGCGCGGGCTGACTGCTAGGGCGCAGGGCACCGTATGTAATCTGCGCTTTCGCTTCCTTCACAGGGGTCGTCTCCCCTCTCGCTACACCAGTTCAAACAATGCACAAAAGACATGCATAGGATCATTAGAGCTCGATGTAGATCGAGAGTAGATAGTTCTCAGAGGCGTAAACAAGCTTTAACTCACGGCATGCAGGAGCTGACCTGTGACGAGGAAGACGACGATGACGAGTGTGAGGAGGAGAGAAGCACGACTCCTGACGACTGTCCTCATCTTATCGTCTTCGGTGGTGCTCTTATGATCGATTCAGAGGCGTGAGAGGGCTGGCTTTTATAGAGAAGGAAGGGGATGTGATATTTGGGACTTGCGTCACAGCGTTAACGTCATGATGGTGTCTCTTCTTCCCATCCAACGCCGGTGATGGGCTGAAAGAATGGGAGGATCAGAAGGAAGATTGAGTTATCTCGTTGAATTTGTGGACGAGACGCATTTTTGATGAGAGGGTGGAAGAACAAGCATGGATGTGTAAAACAGCGAAACTACAACCGAGTGTAATTAAAATAGAATGTTTCTGGACGAGCACTTTAAGTAACATTAATTCAAGAGATAAAACTTATAACATAATTATAAGTCAATCATAATTACTAATAACTGCAAGTATCACGAACAACAGATGCTTTAACTAATAAGAACATGAGCATTTCTGACGTACAAAATGACCACTTATAGAGAGTCTTGTTTCATAGTTTCTTACACTAAGATAAAACCTAAATTAAACATGAGACAAGTTATAACAAATTACCCGACAAGCACATTAAAGTATCGGCAAGAGATATAAATCATAATTACTATAACCATTTGATAAGGGACAATTTGATCGGTCGGCCATTGATATGGCCTGTAAGTTCGCAAGGAATTATCCGTGGCCCTTTCAGAGCGCTTTGGTCGATGGGCTCTTTCAGAGGATGGACTTATGAGCCATTGGTTCCTCATACTCCTCCTCAACCAATGTGGAATTAAATGACCTTATCAATGCTCGCTCCGGTAGGGAAGTCCAGGTGCACGACTTATGATAAGGGACCATTTGGTCGATTGATCATTGGTGCGGCCCATAAGAAATTGTCCACTTTGGATGATAACGTACCCACAAATTTTTTTCTTTTCAAAGCATATGTAAGCTTTAAAAAGCACTTTTAAAAGTAAGGGAGACTTGACGGACTTATGAGCCCTTGGTTCCAATGCTCCTTAACCAATATGGAAGTAAATAACCTTATTATCACGAGACTTGAGAAATTAATGAATGATTTATCCTTTATAGTTTTTTAAAACTTTACTAAGTCCCCCTTCTTGTTCAGAAAACACTTTAAACTAAGCAAAAAAAAAAACACTGTAAAAACTAAACCCGGTTTGCATTGCAAAGTAATGCAACGAAGACAATTGTTTTACTGTTTTTGCTGATCCATTTACCAGAAATCATCAGCCTCCTACTCTCAGAGCTGTCTCTCCAGGGATGGTTGGCTTCTGGCATAGAGCTTATAGGTTGTCTTTCAGTGGATTTCATCATGCATTGTTCTCGGAAGATCCATGATACGCCCATAACCATGACGACGAAGACAAAAAGATCGATTAACTCAATATATTTATTAAAAAATAAATTTGTTACTTCAAAGATTTAAAGTCCAGAAAAAAGGTCAAGCCCTCTGCTCTTAGTTCTATCCAACAAAACCTATATCTATTTTTTCTTGCAAAATTAGATACATGCATACCAAGCTGTATTCAGTGAATTACTCCAGCAACTGCATAGCATCTCTAGTGACATTAAGTAATTAATGTTTGTGAACTGCTGCACAGAGATCTACAAATGTCTTCTCCTTCAATGAAAACCTCATTTGCCAACAACCCACCTTAGGTGACGCTGATCTACACCAACACCTCTTCCTCCCTGATCATTGTCATTGTTGCAAACTTCTAGTTGCTCTCACATTTTGGTACATATTTTCTATATGTCCTCATCATCTACCTCTGATGCTCCAATTATTGTATCCGTAGGGAACCACAATACTTTTCCATATACAGGCCTTATCATCATCAAGTTCAGAATATAAGTTGAAGTGGTTAACATCATAGTCCAATATAATTTATAAATTCAATAGTATATCCATCAGGTCCGGTCCAGAGTTTTTACCATTGTTGAGGGATTTTAAGCTAACAATAATTTCAACCAAGGAAAAAGTTTGGGAGAGAAGATCAGAATCATAAAAGAGTAGGGTGAGAAAAAAGTAGCATGTAGGGTGGTGGTTATCGATGGGACTACGTTGATGACGATCGATGGCCGATGTGATTGCTCCTTTGGGTGGTGGTGCTGTTACGATGGTTGAGAGAAAAGTGATGGGGAGGAGGGAAAGAATAGATTAGGTAGTGCCTATCATCCTTAAGAATTCTCTTCTCACTTAGGTGTCTAATCTAAGATTTTTTATGGCTACATACACTCAATTCTTCATTCATTTATTCATTAACTTCAAAATATGGAGGGTTTATAATGCATTTATAAGAATAGATATTCCTTGGATGAGTGTCACATGTTCTCTTCTAGAAGACAGGAATTACTGAAGAAGCTATCTTCGCATTGACATATTTTCTCCCTATTTATATTTATACAAGTTAAGAGAGAGGATTTTTCTCAACGGAGTAAAGAGATTTTCTTATACAGTTAGGAAAATCTTATCTGCTATCATGCCCCCGCAAGATGGTACTCCTATCAAGGATACCAATCTTGGATCGATGTAATGCAAAAAGTTTATAAGCGAGATACTTTGTGAGTGAGTCAGCTAATTGATCAGCCATATGTATATGAGAAAAACGAAGTTGACGGCGGACAACTTGATCCTACATAAAGTGAAAGTCGATAGTGTTTATGATCTTATTTGCATTTTGAGTGACGTAGGAAACTTCAATCAGAGAGAGACAATTAAAATAAGAAGAATCATGTTTGGTCGAAGTGGAACATATTAGAAGATTATACGTCAAGCCGGAGGATCGATCGACATATTAATAGAAGACTTCAGGCCATGGGTTTGGGCATCGGGCTAAGAAGAGTGGAAATTATGTTAAGGAAATCAAAGTTGCGGAGGTCAACTAGCCGATTAGGCAATAGGCCGCAAGAGAGGATGATGCGCCAAAGAATTAGACAAAGCGTCGATGAACTAATGACATGCCGAACAACATTTGATTCAAGCTTTGTAATAATTGTCTAAATCGAAGAAGTTTTTAGGTGTAATTGGGTTGGAATTGGGCCAATTCAATTAGGGTCCAATTGGGCCAAAGTTTGGACTGTGTTGTGCCAAGTGAAAGGCCCAAACAGTGATCCAAACTGGTGGAACCATTAGTGGCACAATCTCCGAGATAGTGTCAGGCAGTGGTATTGCTAGTCTGGGCAGTGGTACCGCCCAGATATAGTCTCCTAGGCAGTAGTACCACCTAGTGTCAATGCTGTAGGTGGTAGTACCACCTAGGCGGTGGTACCGCCCAACATAGGTGGTGGTACCGTCAATACCCCGAAAATCGAGGATGAGACACTTATAGGCTCCAAGTTTGAATCCACTTAAAGCCTATAAATACCTCTCTCATCTCTGGTTAATATATGCAAGCACAGAGAACTTAAAAGTGAGAAAACGTTGTAGCAATCACTTGAGAAATCCCCTCCTCTAGTCCTAAAGTTTAGAATTCTGTTTAGGGAGGAGTGAGTGCTTGTAAAAAGTTATCTCCTAAACCTGTGAAACGGAGAAGAGGGGTGTAAAAGGGTAATTGATCTTCGTTTGTTGAAAAAAGATCGTTAGTGGATGCTGATGGACTCGACGGAAGAGGAATCGGCGGAGTGGATGTAGGTCACGATGACTGAACCACTATAAAAATCTGGTTTACATTTATTTCTTACTATTTATCTTTATTGCAAACAGAATTCTTACTTTTACTACGCTTCTGCATGCTTTCAAGTTAAGCATTTCCGATATCGATTTTTATCGAAATTTTTGTTTTCAAAATCGACGTTTTTAACTACTATACTAATTCAAAATCGACATAAGTTTGCTAATCTCTCATCTTCACAATATTAAAAGAAAATTAACTAGTTTTTGAGATATAGAGAATATATTGATATCACTGGAACAATTTATAGAGCTAATAATAAGATATAAATTTTAAAAATTATTTTAATATTGATATGGTTCGACACTCCTTATCTATATCATAAAAAGAATCATATAAAAATCGAGAGTAAATTTTAAGCCTTTTTTAGTTACATGGGATAAACTCATGCCCCTTGTATATTCTCTCACATAAGTCATTAAAAATTTCTTCCACTCTCTTTAGATCTATTAAGAAAATCTTAGGTATACTTCAAATTTTATTTTTTCTTTCCATACCGACCTCCTGTTAAATTATGAGATGCATGAGATAATTATAGAAAACAAAACTTCAATATCAAAGATTTTTTCATGTACTTAGTTTCCTATCCTACTGGTAATTCTAGTTCTCCAAACGACTTAAAGAATTCAAAAATACTTACAAATCCTACCTCTCCAACAAAATGAGAGCCGTGAAACTCAATGTCTTAAAAGGTGGAAGAAGAAGAAGAACAAGAGTAGCATGTTAGCCAAGTAATGATTAGAGGAGTATCAAGAATCATCCTTGATGATGGGGATATAAATAGGAATAACTTTTGTATAGGAACAAATACTAGAAGACCAAAATACGCAGCGGAATAAAATGGAAACACAATCAAACAGAACACCAAGATATACGTGGAAACCCCCTTCAATGTGAAGGGTAAAAACCACGGGGCAAACTAGAGATAATCCACTATGAGAATAATGAATGTACAAATCTCAATCTCTTGCCCAAAACCCTAGCAACAACCACAAGAGAATAACTGGGATACAAGGATCACGTCACTGCCCACAATATCTAAAACCTCCCAAGTAATCACTGCAAGAGCCTACTGTAGATTTGATCTAACCTGAGATGAGAACACTGCTAGATGATTGAGAACAGTCTCTCTGCGTTGTCCTTGTCTTCTTCCCTTTCTTTCTCTTCCTTTTCTGCCTTGTTCTCTTTCTTCTCTTTGGAATCTCGTGGCTCCCAAGATCTACCTCGTTGCTGCCTTTTTATAGCTTTAATCTGCCTCTAAAACGCAGCCATCACACCCCCCTAATCTTAATTAGGGTTAGGTTAAGAGGGGGTGTGGGCTGTGGGCTGATAAAGCCCACATGGGCTGAATATGGGCCATCAGCCCAACAACCTCCCCCTTCAGCCCATAAGGGAGGCTGTCCCATGACTCCTCAATGTGAAGCCATGTCGACCAACTGTCGGCATATCTCCTGTCTTTCTTTTGGTAAGGCCTTCGTCAACATGTCTGCTCCGTTGTCATCTGTATGAATTTTCTGAAGCTGCAACTGCTTCTCTTCAAATACATTTCGAATCCAGTGGTATCTGACATCTATATGCTTTGACTTGGAATGAAACATTGGGTTCTTACACAAATGGATGGCACTCTGGCTGTCACAATGCACCACATAATTTTCCTGTTTCAGTCCCAATTCTTGTAAGAATTCTTTCATCCATAACATTTCTTTGCATACCTCTGTAGCAGCAATATATTCTGCTTATGTGGTGGAGAGAGCAATACACCTTTGTAACCTGGATTGCCATGACACAGCTCCCCCTGCAAAAGTAAGTACATAACCTGAAGTAGACTTCCTCGTATCTATATCTCTTGCCATATCTGCATCTGTGTAACCTGTTAACACAGGTGGTCCACCTCCAAAGCTTAAACAAACCTTAGAGCTCCCTTTGAGATATCTAAAAATCCACTTCACTACTGCCCAGTGCTCTTTGCCTGGATTTGCAAGAAATCTACTAGTAACACCCACTGCATATGCGATGTCTGGCCTCGTACATACCATTGCATACATTAAACTTCCAACTGCTGAAGCATAAGGAACCTTTTGCATTTTCTCCTTCTCCTCATCACTTGATGGACTCTGTTCTGAGCACAACTTGAAGTGACCTGCAAGAGGAGAACCAACTGGCTTAGCATTGCTCATACTAAATCTTTCCAATACCTTCTCGATGTATTTCTCCTGTGACAACCAAATCTTCTTATTTTTCCTGTCACGGGAAATCTGCATGCCTAGTATTTGCTTTGCTGGCCCCATGTCCTTCATTGCAAAAGACTCACTCAGTTCCTTCTTCAACCTGTCAATTTTAGACATATCTTTCCCAAGAATAAGCATGTCATCAACATAAAGTAAGAGAATAATAAAATCCTCACCAAACCATTTGATGTACACACAATGATCTGAAGCCATTCTTTTGTATCCATTTTCTGTCATAAATGAATCAAACTTTCTGTACCACTGTCTTGGAGCTTGCTTTAGCCCATACAAGCTCTTCTTCAACTTGCAGACAAAATTATCTTTACCTTTGACTTTGAAGCCTTCTAGTTGCTCCATATAAATTTCCTCCTCCAAATCACCATGAAGGAAAGCTGTCTTTATATCTAACTGCTCAACCTCCAAGTCCTGGCTAGCAGCAATACCAAGAGCAACACGAATAGAAGACATTTTAACAACAGGAGAAAATATCTCTTCAAAGTCAATACCTTTCTTTTGACCAAAGCCTTTCACAACCAATCTAGCTTTGTACTTTGGTTGAGAACAATATTCTTGAGTCTTCAACCTAAAAACCCACTTGTTCTTCAAGGCCTTCATTTCATTTGGTAGCAGCACCAAATCATAAGTGTGGTTCTTCTGAAGAGCATCCATCTCTTCCTGCATAGCAACTAATCACTTCTCTTTCTGCTCACTCTCAATTGCTTCTTGGTAACTCTCTGGTTCACCTGCATCAATAAGCATCACATACTCATCTGTAGAGTATCTTCTGGAAGGTTGACGTTGTCTAGAAGATCTTCTCAACTGAGGTTCTGCGGGAACTTGCTCTCCTACTTCTTCTTGCTCAACATGTCCTGTAGGTAAATGAACATCAGGATTTTCCTGCACATCTCCCCCATCACCCTGATATACTAGAGGAATAACTGGGTCACAATCTGCTAATCCTTCTGCAGAAGTCTTGGCTGGTGCCTTCTTCTTCAAATCTTCAAAGGTTTGATCCTCAAAGAAGACCACATCTCTGCTCCCGAACACCTTCTGCTTTTCTGGATCCCAAAGCCTGTAACCAAATTGATCATGTGAGTAACCAAGAAAAATACATTCTTTAGACTTACCATCCAGCTTGGACCTCTCATTGTCTGGAATATGTGCAAATGCGCGACAACCAAACACTCTCAAATGCCTGTAGGAAACATCTTTCCCTGACCATACATGCTCTGCAACATCACCATCTAGGGCTGTACATGGTGATAAGTTGATCACATCAACTGCAATCCTCAAAGCCTCATCCCAAAACCTTTTGGGTAGCTTGGCCTTGTTGAATCTCGTATTTTGATGATGAAACTCCTTGAGATATGTTTATGATTTAATCTGTGTTTTGAGTGACGCAGGGTGCTTCGATCAGGATGAGACAATTAAAGCAGGAACATCATGTTGTGCCGGAGGAACATGTCAGAAGATTGGACGTCGGGCCGGTGGATCGGTCGACGTATCGACAGAAGGCTTCGGGTCGTGGACTCGGGCATCGGGCCAAGAAGAGCGGGTATTGTGCCAAGGATATCGGAGTTGCGGAGTCAACTGGCCGATTGGGCAATAGGCTGCAGGAAAGGATGATGCGCCGAAGAATCGGACGAAGCGTCGAGGGACCAATGACATGCCGGACAACTTGGTTAATTGCTTAGGATTAATTGTCTCGATCGAAGTTTTTGTTTTTGTGTGTGCAGGATTAACTACGATGAAAGTTAGACAAGCAGCGGGAGTTGCGCCGGAGTCAAGTTCATGATCACATTGGGAGCTCGAGAGTTCGACGGAAGTTCGGACGGTCGTCAGAGGTTCTACGAGAACAGATCCGAGAAGTCCAGAAGCTTGCCAAGCGAAGCTCGTCGGAACTTGCCAAGTGGATCGTCGCAAAGTCCAGGAGTTTGCCGGAAGTCCGCAGGAGCATCACCGAGGGTTCATCGGATGATCGACGGAAGTTCGCCGGAAACTCGCCGGAAGAAGCGATTGACGCACCGAAGCAAAGCTGCAGAAATTGTCTTAGATCTAATCGTAGTTAGCACGTTGATTAAGTTGGAAAATAGGAGATGATCCCATTAACTTAATCTTGGGCCAATTGGGCCCGAATTCGGACTGGTTTGGGCCAAGTTAGGAGCCCAACCAGTGATCTGGAATAGTTCCAGGAGGTGCAACCGCCTAGGCCAGGAGGTGGCACCGCCTGGGCTAAGCCTCCCAGCGAGACTGGGCGGTGCAACCTCTCCAGCCGGGAGGTGGCACCGCCTGAACTCAGTCTTCGAGCAAGACTGGGCGGTGCAACCTCCCTGACAGAGAGGTGGCACCGCCTGAGCTCAGTCTTCGAGCAAGACTGGGCGGTGCAACCTCCCTGGCAGAGAGGTGGCATCGCCTGAGCTCGGTCTTCGAGCTCTGCCAGGCGGTGCAACCTCTCCAGTCAGGAGGTGCAACCGCCTGATCCCGGAATTCCGGGATTTGATCGTTTTGAGCTCCGAATTTGAATTGGGTTGGGGCCTATAAATACCCCACCCATTCAGCACTGAGACAGCAAGAACTAAAGCCGAAATCTTGATCTTTTCAATGGTTCTTAGAGCTCAAAACTGCTAGTTTTCCTCCTCCTTCTGTTCTTCAAGTTTGAGTTGTAAAGAGAGGAGAGAAAACATTTGTAAGGGTTGTCTTCTAAGCCCGTCAAAAGGAGTGAATCTGTAAGAGGGTAGTTGGCCTTCGCCTATTGAAGGAAGGCTCCTAGTTGACGTCGGTGACCTCGCCGGTGGAGGAAGCCAAAAGTGGAGTAGGTCAAGACTGACCGAACCACTCTAAATCTCTGGTTTGCGTTTATTTTGAGCACTTTATCATTACTGCAAACCTCCTACATAGCTACTGCTCTCTGCGCTTTTACGAACGAGTTTCTGTGCAGTTTACGTTTACGTCTTGAGTCCATTTATAACTGCAAACTGTCTTCTGCGCTTTTACGAACGAGTTTCTGTGCAGTTTACGTTTACGTCTTGATTCCATTTATAACTGCAAACTGTCATCTGCACTTAGACGCCAACTGCGTTTAGACGCAACCTGCGTTTAGACGTAAACTGCGTTTAGACGTAAACTGTGTTTAGACGCAAACTGCGTTTAGACGTAAACTGCGCTTAGACGCAAACTGCGCTTAGACGCCAACTGCGTTTAGACGCAAACTGCGTTTAGACGTAAACTGCGCCTAGACGCAAACTGTGTTTAGACGCAAACTGCGCTTAGACGCAAACAGTGTTTAGAGGCAAACTGTGCTTAGACGCAAACTGCGCTTAGACGCAATCTGCGCCTAGATGCAAACTGCGCTTAGACGCAATCTGCATTTAGACGCAAAACTACATTTAGACGCAAACTGCGCAAACTGCACTTAGATACAAACTGTGAATCGGCTTTTGCATCATAATAGTTTTTATCGAACAAACACAGCTTTCGTTTTTAATCGCTGTAAGATTTCCGCTGCACTAATTCACCCCCCCCCCCCCCTCTCTTAGTGCTCTCGATCCTAACAATTGGTATCAGAGCGGGGTATTTCTCATTTCGGATTTACACCCGAGAGAAATGGCTCTTCAAGAGGGCTTTTCGATCTTTCGTCCACCGTTCTTTAACGGATTGGACTACACTTATTGGAAATCTCGAATGAGAGTTTTCTTGATTTCTCTAAATCTGGATTTATGGAATATCGTTGAAAACGGTTTTCAACTTCCCTCTAAACCGATGAACGAATGGTCGGATTTAGAAAAGAAGTATTTTTCTTTAAACGCAAAGGCTATGAATGCCTTATTTTGCGCTTTGGACAAAAATGAGTTCAATCGGGTTTCTTTGTGCGAAACGGCTTTCGATATTTGGCGTGCTCTTGAAATCATGCACGAGGGAACTAGTAGAGTCAAAGACTCGAAAGTTAATATTTTACTGCATGATTTCGAGCTTTTTCATATGAAACCAAGCGAAACCGTTGTTGACATGTACACCCGTTTTGCGGATGTCGTCAATGGTTTAAAATCACTTGGTAAAAGCTTTTCGGATTTTGAACTCGTTAACAAAGTTTTGCGCTCACTTTCTAAAACGTGGGATTCAAAAGTAACTGCTATTCAAGAATCGAAAAACTTGAACCAATTTTCACTTGAAGAACTAATTGGTTCATTGATCACATATGAAATGACGTGCAATGCACGTGAAGAACTTGAGAACCACCTTCCAAAGAACAGGAAGGATTTGGGACATAGAACATTTGAAGACCACTCGAGCATAAGCTCAAGTGATGGTGAACTTAAACTACAAATGAAACAAAAATTAAAAAGTAAAAAGAATGGAACTACTTGCTTTGAACGCAAGAAGAAGAATAAAAATTGGGATGAATCGAGCTCCTCCGAAGACGAGGAGAAAATCAACAAAGGCGAGGTGGCAAACTACGCCTTTACGCCTTTCGACGCTGAGGTAATCAAAATGCCTTTAATTTACTTCGAAATTACATGATGCTTTTCATGATGCATTTTTCTTTTTCTTTAAATTTTCTTGAAAATTATATTTTTAATAATTTAATAATGAAAATGCAAAAATATGATCATGCTTGTAATTTTGAAAATGATAATGAAAACTGCATGTCTTATGTTAATGCAAGATAGAAATCTAATGATTGTACACCTTGTGAGATTAATCTTATTTATGTGCTTGAAAAGCAAGAATGTATATTTTGATGATTTTCATATTGCTTTTCAATGACGATACATGGCTTTTGATATTTTTCATTGTCCTTGATTGTTAGAGATGATGTATGGTTTTGACATAAGAATAAAGATTTGAGCATGCTATTATAAAGTCAATCATATAAATTAAAGCTAAAGAAGTTTTAGGCATTTATAAGAATCATTCAAAATTAAGTTCAATGAAACCTTGCTTAATGTTGCAATGAAAATATTAAAGTTTTGATACTATGATTTGACGATTTTATGCATGAGATTTTAAAGTTATACATGATGATTTTTGTGATTGATGGTTTTATGATGAAATTTATTTTACGATCCTAAACGTTGATGCATGTTTTCATTTGACATAAATGAAAAGGCATGCTAACATGAAATCGATCACTTAAGATGAAACACTTAAAAAAGGGGAGAAATATATGAATTGATGCTATAAACACTATGCTATGATTATCCCATGCTTGCATCATCAAGAGATATATGAATTGATGCTATGATTGCCAAATTTGCATTATGCCATGTTTGCATCATGCGTTAAGATATCAAGAACTTGTATCGTAATTTTACGCATTGATATCTTACCATATGATGAAATGCTACAATTGATGAACACTTGAAATGTAATCCTCTATCTTATTGATCTTTCAATAAATCTATGCTTGTCATACATGAATTTATTGAATGTAATTTTGAGAATGATTTCAGATTTGTCAAATGCTTGATTCGTATTTACGACATAAGATACACTTTAAATATGAAACATGCTTCAATCATGTTAAATGCTTCAATCATTTTCTATCTCTAGAGTTCTCTATTTTGATGAAATACAAGTGATAAATTCATTTATAATATCTTGTAAATCACTTGAATTATGAATGAGTTTTTTATGATGTGTTAAAAGAATCACTTAAAAAGAAAATGCTTTTCCCATCTTATCGAGATTAATGATTTCATGATATTGTGTGAATCTCGAAATTGATTTTGATGAAATAGTAATAACGTTATTCATGTTATGAATCTCAAAAATGATAATATGCTTCATGTGATAATATGAATACATGAAACACTTATGATATGATTTTTATACAATTCCGTGTATTCATAAAATATTTATCTCATCATCCAATAACTCTTCTTGATATTTCTTATGAGATGAAATGAAATAATACATGAAATACAAATGAGGAGTTAATGATCATGCATAATAAGGATGTAATGAATTCTGACATTTAGATACCATCGTTTAAATATCTATGATCATGTTGCCAAAATGATATATCATGAATGCTTGAATATCATGTTTGATATGCTCATGATGATGATTGATTTTTCGGTATCAAAAAAAAAAAAAAAAGAAATGTAATGATAATGAATTTGTGCATTGAAACTATAATGATGCACAAATAAGAATGATTACTTACCTTTGTCATGATTTAGAAATTGATGTAAAGGGTTTTTCCCTTCTTTTTGACAATGACAATGGGGGAGATAGATTGCTAGCACAATTCAAGAAAAAGGCAAAAATTATAAAGGAGAAGAAATTGCTATCTTGAACTTCACCGATAATTGCTAGCTTGAAATGTCAAGAAAATGTAAAAACTTGTTTATTTTCTTGCACATCTAAAGAGAAGATGCAAATGTAACACTTGCCAAATTGTTTGCTTGCCTCATGTAAAACATCATCTCTTGCTAGTTTGGCATTTTGCTAGCTTGCACTTTGCAAAGAAAGCAAAAATGACACTTCTCAAAAGAGAAGAAAGAGCTTGTTATCTTGAACATCACAAGCTTGCCAAACAAAAAAATTACAAAAGTGCTATCTTGCCTATCTCAAGAGGCAAAAATGCTAACTTGCACATCTAGCAAAACTTGACAAATTTGCATATCTCAAGAAGCAAGAGTTGCTTTCTTGAACATCTCTAAATTGCTAGCTTGCATGTTCTAAAAGTGCTATCTTGTATGCTGTAAAACTTGCATATCTAAAACTTGATAGCCTGAATATTCTAAGCATGATGTAACATTTGCTAAATTTTCTGGCTTCAAAACTGCATGATGATAAAACTTGATAATATGTTTTTCATGCAATGAGTTGAACCAATATCACAAACACTTGATTGTGATACTTCTCCTTTTTGTTGATGACAAAGGGGGAGAAGTATGTTGATGACATGACATGTGATGCATAAGTTTATGCATATGTTCATGTTGACATGTTGCAAGTATTCATGATGAATATTGTAATGACTTGAATTCAGTTTGAATTCAAGGTTCTATCAATATGGCATATTGATAGGGGGAGTTTGTTTAAACTCTGGGAGTTAAGGTTAACTCCTAACTCCGTCATCAAGTAGTTGTCATCATCAAAAAGGGGGAGATTGTTGAATCTCGTATTTTGATGATGAAACTCCTTGAGATATGTTTATGATTTAATCTACGTTTTGAGTGACGCAGGGTGCTTCGATCAGGATGAGACAATTAAAGCAGGAACATCATGTTGTGCCGGAGGAACATGTCAGAAGATTGGACGTCGGGCCGGTGGATCGGTCGACGTATCGACAGAAGGCTTCGGGTCGTGGACTCGGGTATCGGGCCAAGAAGAGCGGGTATTGTGCCAAGGATATCGGAGTTGCGGAGTCAACTGGCCGATTGGGCAATAGGCTGCAGGAAAGGACGATGCGCCGAAGAATCGGACGAAGCGTCGAGGGACCAATGACATGCCGGACAACTTGGTTAATTGCTTAGGATTAATTGTCTCGATCGAAGTTTATATTTTTGTGTGTGCAGGATTAACTACGATGAAAGTTAGACAAGCAGCGGGAGTTGCGCCGGAGTCAAGTTCATGATCACATTGGGAGTTCGAGAGTTCGACGGAAGTTCGGACGGTCGTCAGAGGTTCTGCGAGAACAGATCCGAGAAGTCCAGAAGCTTGCCAAGCGAAGCTCGTCGGAACTTGCCAAGTGGATCGTCACAAAGTCCAGGAGTTTGCCGGAAGTCCGCAGGAGCATCACCGAGGGTTCATCGGATGATCGACGGAAGTTCGCCGGAAACTCGCCGGAAGAAGCGATTGACGCACCGAAGCAAAGCTGCAGAAATTGTCTTAGATCTAATCGTAGTTAGCACGTTGATTAAGTTGGAAAATGGGAGATGATCCCATTAACTTAATCTTGGGCCAATTGGGCCCGAATTCGGACTGGTTTGGGCCAAGTTTGGAGCCCAACCAGTGATCTGGAATAGTGCCAAGAGGTGCAACCGCCTAGGCCAGGAGGTGGCACCGCCTGGGCTAAGCCTCCCAGCGAGACTGGGCGGTGCAACCTCTCCAGCCGGGAGGTGGCACCGCCTGAACTCAGTCTTCGAGCAAGACTGGGCGGTGCAACCTCCCTGACAGAGAGGTGGCACCGCCTGAGCTCAGTCTTCGAGCAAGACTGGGCGGTGCAACCTCCCTGGCAGAGAGGTGGCACCGCCTGAGCTCGGTCTTCGAGCTCTGCCAGGCGGTGCAACCTCTCCAGTCAGGAGGTGCAACCGCCTGATCCCGGAATTCCGGGATTTGATCGTTTTGAGCTCCAAATTTGAATTGGGTTGGGGCCTATAAATACCCCACCCATTCAGCACTGAGACAGCAAGAACTAAAGCCGAAATCTTGATCTTTTCAGTGGTTCTTAGAGCTCAAAACTGCTAGTTTTCCTCCTTCTGTTCTTCAAGTTTGAGTTGTAAAGAGAGGAGAGAAAACATTTGTAAGGGTTGTCTTCTGAGCCCGTCAAAAGGAGTGAATCTGTAAGAGGGTAGTTGGCCTTCGCCTATTGAAGGAAGGCTCCTAGTTGACGTCGGTGACCTCGCCGGTGGAGGAAGCCAAAAGTGGAGTAGGTCAAGACTGACCGAACCACTCTAAATCTCTGGTTTGCGTTTATTTTGAGCACTTTATCATTACTGCAAACCTCCTACATAGCTACTGCTCTCTGCGCTTTTACGAACGAGTTTCTGTGCAGTTTACGTTTACGTCTTGATTCCATTTATAACTGCAAACTGTCTTCTGCGCTTTTACGAACGAGTTTCTGTGCAGTTTACATTTACGTCTTGATTCCATTTATAACTGCAAACTGTCATCTGCACTTAGACGCCAACTGCGTTTAGACACAACCTGCGTTTAGACGTAAACTGCGTTTAGATGTAAACTGTGTTTAGACGCAAACTGCGTTTAGACGTAAACTGCGCTTAGACGCAAACTGCGCTTAGACGCCAACTGCGTTTAGACGCAAACTGCGTTTAGACGTAAACTGCGCCTAGACGCAAACTGTGTTTAGACGCAAACTGCGCTTAGACGCAAACTGTGTTTAGACGCAAACTGTGCTTAGACGCAAACTGCGCTTAGACGCAATCTGCGCTTAGACGCAAACTGCGCCTAGATGCAAACTGCGCTTAGACGCAATCTGCATTTATACGCAAAACTACATTTAGACGCAAACTGCGCAAACTGCACTTAGATACAAACTGTGAATCGGCTTTTGCATCATAATAGTTTTTATCGAACAAACACAGCTTTCGTTTTTAATCGCTGTAAGATTTCCGCTGCACTAATTCACCCCCCCCTCTTAGTGCTCTCGATCCTAACAGGCCTGTGAAAGCATACATCTGATCTTTTCCATGATGGTGCGGTTCATCCTCTCTGCAATTGCATTATGCTGAGGTGTACCAGGAACTGTCATCTCATGTTGGATTCCATGTGACCTGTAATAGTCATTAAACAATCCTGTATACTCACCACCATTATCTGATCTTATGCATTTCAATTTCCTTTTTGTCTCCTGTTCAACCCTGGCATGAAACTCTTTGAAGACATTAATAACCTGATCTTTGGTCTTCAAAGCATAAGCTCAAACTTTCCTGGAAAAATCATCTATAAAAGTGACAAAATAAAGTGCACCACTTATACCAACAACATCAACAGATCCACCAGGAGTTTTTGTCCTCAAAGGACCACATACATCTGTATAAACACGGTCTAAGGCATGCATTTTTCTAGACAAAGCAGCACTAGCAAATGAAACTCTATGTTGTTTACCAGCCAAACAATCAATACAAGGGTTCAAATGTATACCTCTGAGATCTGGTAATACCTCTCTCTTGGAAAGAGCTTGCAGCCCCTTCTCGCTCATGTGTCCCAATCGCCTATGCCACAACTCCATACTGAAGTCTTTCTCTGTAGCATTTAACTGCTCACCATAAGCTTTAGCCTGCAACCTGTACAAAGTATGACATTTCTTTCCACTAGCTATAACAAGAGAACCCTTACTGAGCTTCCATTGCCCTCTGTGAAATCTGCTTTCATACTCTTCATCATCTAGTCTTCCAACTGAAATTAAATTCAGCCTCAAGTCAACCACATGCCTCACATCCTTAAGTACCAACTTGCAGCCAAGGTTGGTCTTTAAATGGATATCACCCATGCCAATGATGTCTGCTGTGCCATAGTTGCCCATCTTGACAACACCAAAGTTTCCAGACCTGTATGTAGCAAAAAACTCTCTCCGAGGTGTAGCATGATAAGAAGCACCTGTGTCAATCACCCACTCAAGATCCTAACACACACAAGAAAAAATATCATCAGAAGGAGACAAAATCAAATAATCACCACCCTGCACTGTAGCTGTAGTATTATCCTTTGACTCTGTAGACTCCACTTCTTTTCCCTTTTTCTTGTTCTTCTTAGGTTGCTTACATTGGTTCTTGTAATGTCCTTTCTCACTACAGTTATAGCAAACAATATCTTTTCTTGATCTTGACTTGCTCCTACCCATACGTGAACTGCTTCTAGACTTTGACCTTCCTCTGTTCTCTGAGATAAGTGCCTGTGAATCATTCTGAGATGTTGCTGAACTCTTTCTTCTCAACTCCTCATTCAACAAACTGCTTGTTACTTGACTCATAGTGACAATACCATCTGGTGCAGAATTACTGAGGGAAACCACCAGTGTCTCCCAACTTTCTGGTAATGAACTGAGAAGTAACAATGCCTGCAACTCATCATCAAGAGACATTTTCATAGAGAATAACTGGTTAGTAATACTCTGCATTTTATTCAAATGCTCAGCAATAGAAGCACCCTCTCTATATTTTAGGTTCACAAGTTTTCTGATCAAAAAAGCTTTGTTGCCAACTGTTTTTCTTTCATAGAGACTTTCCAATTTTTTCCAAAGAGAATATGCAGAAATTTCAGTAGAAACATGGTGAAAGACACTATCATCAAGCCACTGTCTAATAAACCCAATTGTTTTTCGATCTAACCTCTTCCACTCATCATCTGTCATAGTTGTAGGTTTTGCACTATCCCCTTGCAAAGGTCCATACAAATCTTTGCAATACAAGAGATCTTCCATTCTTGGTTTCCATATCATCCAATTATTTCCATTCAAACTAATCATGCGAGAAATATTACTGGTCTCCATGTTCAAATACAAAAAATTAAATCACCAAAACCCTGCTCTGATACCAGTTGATGGGGATATAAACATGAATAACCTTTGTATAGGAACAAATACTAGAAGACCAAAATACGCAGCGGAATAAAATGGAAACACAATCAAACAGAACACCAAGATATACGTGGAAAACCCCTTCAATGTGAAGGGTAAAAACCACGGGGCAAACTAGAGATAATCCACTATGAGAATAATGAATGTACAAATCTCAATCTCTTGCCCAAAACCCTAGCAACAACCATAAGAGAATAACTGGGATACAAGGATCACGTCACTGCCCACAATATCTAAAACCTCCCAAGTAATCACAGCAAGAGCCTACTGTAGATTTGATCTAACCTGAGATGAGAACACTGCTAGATGATTGAGAACAGTCTCTCTGCGTTGTCCTTGTCTTCTTCCCTTTCTTTCTCTTCCTTTTCTGCCTTGTTCTCCTTCTTCTCTTTGGAATCTCGTGGCTCCCAAGATCTGCCTCGTTGCAGCCTTTTTATAGCTTTAATCTGCCTCTAAAACGCAGCCACCACACCCCCCTAATCTTAATTAGGGTTAGGTTAAGAGGGGGTGTGGGCTGTGGGCTGATAAAGCCCACATGGGCTGAATATGGGCCATCAGCCCAACACTTGAAGCAGATGCAGAATTGATCATGAACATTAATTACTTAATATCACTAGAGATAATATGCAGTAGTAATGATCAGGAGGAGTATCAAGAATCATCATTAAAGCATTTGTTGCAGTAATTCACCGAATATAGCTTGGTGTGTACATATACAGAAAGGGTAATAAGCACGCCAACTGATTGGCTAATTGGATAAGAAACAACAGATCGTCGTTTTTGTTGGAAAGAACAATGAACTATGAAGATCAGGGATGTGTTATTTTAGATCTTTGAAATAATAAATTTATTTTTCTAAAAAATATATTAAGTTGATCACTCTTTTTGTCCTGATCATGATGGTAATGAATGTATCATGGATCTTCCAGTCAAGAACAATGCATGATGATATCCATCAGAAGACAACCTATGAGCTCGTGATAGAAGTCGACCATCTTGGGAGAGAGGCTCTAAAATAGAAGTCGACTATTTATGAGGGTCATTTATGTAAACATACCATTAATTAATAGTTAATAATGTCAAAGAGTAATCTTTTTTTTTAATTATCAGGGCAAAATGCAAAGAAAAATTATCTTCTCAATTTTCTTTTTCTGACGGCAACTGACTAATTATGTGGAGCTTCAGTACAACTTCAAACTATAATATTCTTTGCTCTATATATGATACAAAAGATAATTTAATTAATGTTTCGTGTAACAACAACATGTTAACTGTGAATACTTGTCAAGTACAATATAAATGAAAACATAATCACAGCCATCAAGTCTACAGCAATAATAATAAATTTTATCATCATTCATCTCTTATAAAAAAATGTTTAGTTAAATTATGTGCATATAATTATAATTAGCACCAAGGATTTTAATTTCGAATGGTATGGGTGGTACATGTTGGTTCATCAGTAGATCGGTATACAAACCGTCCGCTACCGGGTGGTAGCATCGATTATGACTGTTTTCGTTCCTAAATCAATCAGTGAAGGAGAAGAAAGAGGTTAATGACAGAGAAGAAAGAAGAGGGAGAAGAAAAAAGAAAACTTAGAGATCCAATGCAGCGATGAAGCCTCAATGACGTTGTAGGGAGAAGCGATTTCTCCTTGCTAACAGAAGAAACCGAGTGAAGCTATGCTTTTTTTTTTTCTTTTTTCATGCAGGGAAACCAAGGCGATGTTGCCTTTCCCCTTTTTTTTCGCGGTGAGGAGAACTCCTCCTCAATATATATATATATATATATATATATATATATATATATATATATATATATATATATATATATATATATATATATGAGAAGAAATTACAAAACCTTGGTTTCTTCTCAAGTAACAATAATACATGTACACTTCTCATGTTATGAGGCAAACTGATGGAGGCAAAATCCGTAAATAAATATAAATAAAATCCGTAAATAAATATAAATATATTTATATATTTATTTATATGACCTTTCACAACAGATCCTGCAAAGTATAAAAGCACAACAGGGTTCTGAAACACACGCACTACAAACATGCACAACCATCCATACAGACAGTCTTATTGTACGTATCTGCCTCCTGCATATATTTTGCGCGTCAAAGGAACTACACGTCCTCAATACTGCCGAAGTAGCCTATCAAGGGGTCGAAGGCGGCCTGCAGCGGTAGTACTGACCCGAGCATGCCCGCCCATGGGGAGCCACGGCACCGTACGCTTCCTTCACAGGGGTCGTCTCCCCTCTCGCTACTACCAGTTCAAACAATGCACAAAAGACATGCATAGGATCATTAGAGCTCGATGCAGATCGAGAGTAGATAGTTCTCAGAGGCGTAAACAAGCTTTAACTCACGGCATGCAGCAGCTGACCTGTGACGAGGAAGACGACGATGACGAGTGTGAGGAGGAGAGAAGCACGACTCTTGACGACTGTCCTCATCTTATCGTCTTCGGTGGTGCACATATGATCGATTCAGAGTCGTGAGAGGGTTGGCTTTATAGAGAAGGAAGGAGATGCGATATTTGGGACTTGCGTCACAGCGATAACGTCATGATGGTGTCTTCTTCCCATCCAACGCCGGTGATTGCTTCCGATGTCTATTATTGTCGTGTTCTTCGTGACATGATCTACGTGGACGAGATAAGCTGAAAGAATGGGAGGATCAGAAGGAAGATGCTACCGGTGCCACACCACCATGATTGAGGTATCTCGTTGAATTAGTGGATGATACGTATTTTTGTGTTGAGGGTGTGGAAGAACGTGCATGGATGTATAAAACAGAATACTAACGAGCACATTAAATAATATTGATTCGAGAGATAAAACTTATAACATAATTATAAGTCAATCATAATTACTAATAACTGCAAGTATCACGAACAACAGATGCTTTAACTAATAAGAACATGAGTATTGCTAACGTACAAAATGACCACTTCTCCATCACGTCAATAGAGAGTCTTGATTCATTCACTAAGCTAAAACCTAAATTAAACATGAGACAGCTTATAACAAATTACCCGACAAGCACATTAAAGTATCACCAAGAGATATAAATCATAATTACTATAACCACGAGACTTAAGAAATTAATGAATGATTTATCCTTTATAGTTTTTTAAAACTTTACTAAGTTCCCCTTCTTATTCAGAAAACACTTTAAACTAAGCAAAAAAATAAAAAAACACTGTACAAAACTAAATCATTCAACATATATGTCTTCTCAACGATCTTTAATCGAATATAAATTCACGAAAAAGCTAAGATAGGTTGAATATACTTGCATCTCTAACAATGTAGGTCTGTGGGATAGGAGGGGATGAAAACCCACAACACTGTAAACACAAGTGGAGAACATTTTCAAAGAATAAAACACACTAGGGAAACCACTTACCTCAAATATTGTCCTACCTACCTGAAAAGCATCACAATTTCTTTGAGGGAAGCCACCCTATCACAATTCAAGATCTGGGAGAAAAGAGGAGAGAGAGTTGTTTTGATAGGTCTTTTTGAAGAAAAAGATAGAAATAAAAGGGGAGTTAGAACCCTAAATAAGGTTTTGGATTCAAAACCACTCCTATGAATCCCTACCGATCACCCTTACTCAAGAATGTATATGACATTCATCTAAAGGTTTTAGATGAATACTTGTTGATAGTAGATAAGATTTTCCTAACTATATGAGGAAATCTTTTTATTATGTTAAGGGAAATCCTCTCTCTTAACCTGTATAAATAGGTAGAGAACATGTCAATGCAAAGATAGCTTCTTTAGTAATTCCTATCTTCTATCCTCTCTTAACATGGTATCAGAGCCTTTCTTGATTTCCTCCTCGGTAACATCAAGTTTTCTCTTCTTGCGCATCAGTCGATTATCTCGAAATTGATAGACGGACTTCAAGCCCATTTCCGACTGTTGTCGCTCATCTCCTTGAAGGTGGTCCCGAGCATATCGCCATGAAGGTCTACTTCTAACATCTCGAAGTGGACCATCTTCCCCGCCGGACTCGCTTACCCACCAGACTCCACCTCAACTACATCGTCATCGGGTCGAACTACAGCGACTCGTTCCGACGGCATTCTTTACTATCACCTTTCCTCTGTCCCTTCCTACAGAAGCAGAGCCAACGCCAAGAATCCTCTCTGCCTCGACGTAGCCCCGTGACCGCTTCCAAGCCAACGTACACCGTCGTAGCTCTGCGGTCACTTCCTGGCCTTCCGGATCTGCCTCTCTCGCCTTGGTACACTGAACTTAGCTCTTTTTTTACTTTAGTTGGCTTTATGAACTCCAAATATAATACCTCATTATTTCTATGACAACACCATAGAGGCACAATATATATTCTGATATATGTGGATAACATTATTGTCACAGGTAATAATTCCATAAAAAACCAAGCATTCATCAAATAATTAGCAGATCAATTCTTGTTTAAAGATCTAGGAACCTTGAACTACTTTTTGGGCGTATAAGCAATATATACATCTTCATATCTCTTTTTATCACAAAGAAAGTACATTTAAGATTTATTATCAAAGACAAATATGCAGGATGCAAATGTAGTTATAACTCCCCTCTCTGCTAATGGATCTCTCAAATTATCTAATGGAAGTCATGCTACGGAGCCCACTCAATATTGACAAGTCGTTGGCTCTTTACAGTACTTAGCTTTCACCTGTCCAGACATCTCATTTGCAATCAACAAATTATCACAGTTTATGCAAAAGTCGTCTACTATGCACTGGTTTACGATCAAATGAATCCTGCGATATCTTAAAGGGACCCTCAATCATGGTCTCTTTCTTCGTAAACACTCTCCACTTCATCTTCATGCCTTTGCCGATGCTGATTGGGCAGGCAACTTTGATGATAGAACATCCACATCAGGGTATATTATATTCTTTGGCGCTAATCCAATCAGTTGGAGTTCTAAGAAGCAAAAGACAGTCGCATGGTCTACAACTGAAGCTGAATACCATGTCATCGCCATTGTCACTACAAAACTCAATTGGGTCACAAATCTGCTCAAGGAACTCAACACCAATTCCACTCCTACAATCTATTGTGATAATGTCGAAGTTACCTATCTATGCGCTAATCAAGTGTTCTACTCTCACATGAAACATATTGCTATCGACTTCCACTTTGTGCGAGATCAAGTTATCCACCGTCAACTTCGTTTTTCTCATGTACATACGGTTGATCAATTAGCTGACTCAGTCATGAAGCCTTTTGCTCATAAACTTTTTGCATTGCATCGATCTAAGATTGGTATCCTTGATAAGAGCACCATCTTGCGGGGGCATGATAGCAGATAAGATTTTCCTAACTGTATGAGGAAATCTCTCACTCTGTTGAGGGAAATCCTCCCTCTTAACCTGTATAAATAGGGAGAGAACATGTCAATGCGAAGATAGCTTCTTTAGTAATTCCTGTCTTCTATCCTCTTTTAACATGGTATCCGAGCCTTTCTTGATTTCCTCCTCGGCAACATCAAGTCTTCTCTTCTCGCGCATCGGTCGACTATCTCGAAATCGATAAACGGACTTCAAGCCCATTTCTGATTACTATCGCTTATCTCCATGAAGGTGGTCCTGAGCATATCGCCGTGAAGGTCGGCTTCTAACATCTCGAAGTGGACCAGCTTCGCCGGTGGACCTGCTTCCCCGCCGGATTCCACCTCAAATGCATCATCATCGAGACGAACTACAATGACTCGTCCCGGCGGCATTCTTTACTATCGCCTTTCCTTTGTCCCTTCCTGCAGAAGCAAAGCCGATGCTAAGAACCCTCTCCGCCTTGACGCAGCCCTACGATTGCTTCCAGGCCAGCGTACATCGTCGCAGTTCTGCGGCCACTTCTCGACCTTCCGGATCTGTCTCTCCCACCTTGGTACACTGAACTTAGCTCTTTTTTTTACTTCAGTTGGCTTTATGAACTCCAAATATGATCTCATTATTTCTATGACAACACCATGGAGGCACAATATATATTCTGGTATATGTGGATGACATTATTGTCATAGGTAATAATTCCATAGAAATCTAAGCATTCATCAAATAATTGGCAGATCAATTATTGTTTAAAGATCTAGGAACCTTCAACTAATTTCTGGGCGTAGAAACAATATACACATCTTCATGTCTCTTTTTATTACAAAGAAAGTACATTCAAGATTTATTATCAAAGACAAACATGCAGGATGCAAATGCAGTTACAACTCCCCTCTCTGCTAGTGAATCTCTCAAATTATCTGATGGAAGTCATGCTACGGAACCCACTCAATATCGACAAGTCGTTGGCTCTTTATAGTACTTAGCTTTCACCTATCTAAACATCTCATTTGCAGTCAACAAATTATCACAGTTTATGCAAAGGTTGTTTACTATGCACTAGTCTGCGGTTAAACGAATTCTGCGATATCTTAAAGGGACCCTCAATCATGGTCTCTTTCTTCGTAAACACTCTCTACTTCATCTCCATGCCTTTGTCGATGCTGATTAAACATGCAACTTTGATGATAGAACATCCACATCAGGGTATATTATCTTCTTTGGTGCTAATCCAATCAGTTGGAATTCTAAGAAACAAAAGATAGTCGCACAGTCTATAACTGAAGCTGAATACCATATCATCGCTACTATCACTACAGAACTCAATTGAGTCATAAATCTGCTTAAGGAACTCAATATCAATTCCACTCCTACAATCTATTGTGATAATGTCGAAGCTACCTATCTATGCGCTAATCCAATGTTCCACTCCCGCATGAAACATATTGCTATCGACTTCTACTTTGTGCGAGATCAAGTTGTCCACCATCAACTTCAATTTTCTTATGTTCATACGGTTGATCAATTAGTTGACTCACTCACGAAGCCTCTTGCTCATAAACTTTTTGCATTGCATCGATTCAAGATTGGTATCCTTGATAGGAGCACCATCTTGCGGGGGCATGATACAAGATAAGATTTTCCTAACTGTATGAGGAAATCTCTCTACTCTGTTGAGGGAAATCCTCTCTCTTAACCTGTATAAATAGGGAGAGAACATGTCAATGCAAAGATAGCTTCTTCATTAATTCCTATCTTCTATCCTCTCTTAACATTTGTCTCCATCCTATACATCTTTAGTACACTCATACAACGATCATCTATTCTTATAAAAGCATTATAAACCCTCCACATTTTGAAGTTAATGAATAAATGAATGAAGAATTGAGTATATGTAGCCATAAAAAATCTTAGATGAGTAACCTAAGTGAAATGAGAATCCTTAAGGATGATAGGTACTACCCAATCTATTCTTTCCCTCCTCCCCATCACTCTTCTCCTTTATCTTCAATCATCGTAGCAGCATCATCACCCAAAGGAGCAATCACATCGATCATCGATCACCATCAACGTAGTCCCATCGATAACCACCACCCTACGTGCTACTGTTTTTCTCACACCATTTGCTTGACCACCATTTTACCATCCAAGGCTAAAAGCATTAAATCTTTTTCAGTTGTGTTAAGTGCTATGAGAGAAATATTTCGTTCCATGAATGCTTGAGAAATGTATTAACTTCGGGAGTAGAATTTATCTAACCTCTTGATTATATCTTATTTAAAACTAGCTCTTAGCATACTTTGATTTTTGCCCTTCCACCGAAAGTGAGTCTTCTAACCTCTATTGATTTTTTTTACCTAGTTATTTTAGTATTTTATATTTACTTATTTAGATTTATTAAATTATTTTTCAAACTAATTGAAAGTTAGTCAAGTCAATGATTGGGTAGATATGTTAGCATCTTTATTGCTATCACTTCTTTCCTAAGCTCTTTGACTTCATCACCATCACTCACCCCCTATATTAATAAAGGTATTGATTATAACATTAGCGGGTACTTACGATCTATCCTTGATATATCCTTGACATAGTATATTAGATTTCAATATTCACATTAAAGTTCTTCATGTTACAATTTATTCTTACTAATTAGTCAACTTATTTTAAAATCTAAATATCCTAGACCATATGAGAATATCAAATCTATCTATGTATTAGATATGATCTATTTACATTGCATGGCTCTAGTCATTCCCGAATTTTCCCCTCTAGGGTAGCTCGTTAGCTTGTGGCAGAAACTTGTGGGAGATGGTATATGATAGAATGAAGAATGAAATCGCAAAGGCAAAGAAAAGCTTGTTTCAATTGTTATCATATGGTGTCTATTTATACATGATGAAAGAGAGGATTTCCTTAACTGAGCAGTGAGATTTCCTCGTGCAGTTGAGGAACATGAGGAAATCTCTTTGTTATTAGAGGAAATCACTCTGTTATCATGCCCTCGCAAGATCGAGCTCCTATCAAGGATACTAATATTGGACCGATGCAACAAAAATAGTTTGCGGGCTAGAGGCTTTATGAGTGAATTTGCAAGTTGATCAACCATATGGACATGAGAGACACGAAGTTAATGTCTGACAACTTGATCTCGCATAAAGTGAAAGCCGATGGCAATGTATTTCATGTATGAGTAAAACATTAGATTGACACATAAGTAGGTAGCTCCAACATTATCACAATATATTATAGGAGTAAGGGTAGAGCTGATTTTGAGTTCTTTGAGGAGATTTGTAAACCAATTGAGTTCAGCAGCAATAGTAGCAATGACATGATATTCAGCTTCAGTTATAGACCAGACGATTGTCTTTTGCTTCTTAGAACTCCAACTGATTAGATTAGACCAAAGAAAGATGACATACCTTGACATTGAGGTTTTATCATCAAAGTTTCTCGCCCAATCAACATTAGCAAAGGCATGGAGATAAAGTGGAGTGATTTTGCAGAGAAAGAGACCATGATTGAGGGTCCCTTTAAGATGCCACAAAATTTATTTAACCGCAGACCAATGCATAGCAGAAGGCTGGTGTATGCATTGAGATAATTTATTGACTGCAAATAAGATATCTAGACGGGTGAGAACCAAGTATTGTAAGGAGCCAAGTACTTGTCGGTATTGAGTTGAGTCCGTGGTAGGGCTGCCATCACATAATTTGAGTGATTCACTAGTAGAGAGAGGAGTAGCAACTTCTTTTGCATCCTAAATATATGTCTTTAATAATAATTCTTAAATATACTTTCTCTATAAGAGGAGGAGACCTAAGGATGTAAATGTTGCTTCCATCCTAAAAAGTAACTCAAGGGTTCTAAATCTTTAAGGGAGAATCGATTAGCCAATTGTTTTAGAAATGTTTGAATCCCCAAGAGATCATTGCCTATAACAATAATATTATCTACATATACTAGAAGATAAATTGTATTTCCATATTATTATCATAGGAATAAAGAGATATCGGACTTGGAATTGATGAAGCTAGTTGATATCAGAAACGATCCAAGTTCAGTATACCAAGCTCTTCGAGCTTAACGGAGTCCATAAATGGCTTTTTGTAATTTGTAGACATGTCTCGGATACTGATGATGAACAAATCCAGGGGGTTGCTGCATAAAGAAATCATCAATTAGAGTCTCCTATAAAAAGACATTGTTAACATCCAATTGTCGTATGTGTCAGTCTCTGGAGATGGCCAAACTTTAAATAAGTCGAATTGTTATGAGTTTAAATATAGGACTAAAAGTCTCTGTGAAGTCAACTCCATGTCATTGATGAAACCCTTTGGCTACTAAATGTGTTTTATATCGAGCAACAGGGATTTCACTTAATTCGGAAGACCCATTTACATCCGGTGATATTTTATGTGGGATGAAAAGGTACAAAAGTCCACGTGGAGTTATAGAGTATAGCATCATATTCTTCACACATGGCTTTATGCCAATGTGGAGATTTTTAGGCTTGAATAATTGTGGTGGGTTCATAGGTCTCAGGAGAGGATTTGGTGAGAGAATGTAAGTTGAGAACCTGACGTGGTTTAAAGATATCACTTTTTGAGCATGTTGTTATTGGATGTCCAGGAAATGTAGGTTGTGGTATTGGTATAAATGGTGGAGAGGCATCGATAGAGGTTGGGATAGGCTGAGATACATCAATGGCACTAGGTAAAGAAGGTTGTTGTGATTCTGAGGATATTATGTCAGTAGTAGGGGAGGCTTGTGAAGAAGGAAGAGGAGAAGGAATGGAAGGAGTGGGAAGCTGTTGAACCGGGAGAACAAAGGAGTGTGGATCTTTAAGAAAATGACTGGATAGTGTGGGAAGAGGTTCATTTGAGAGGATTGATGGTATACTCTAGTGATGCATATTTGTTGGAGTGGCTTGCATGGTAAGAGACTCATGGTTTTGAAATGGAAAGGCAAACTCCACATAAACAACATGATGTGAAATAAAGACTTTTTGAGTTTTTGGTTTGTAGCACCAAAAAGCATTATGTTCAAAAAAATATCCTATGAAGATGCAATGTTTAGATCATGGCGCTATCTTGTGTGGGGCATAGGGACGTAGCCACGGATAACATAAACAACCAAATATTTTGAGTTTTTGAAGGTTTAGGGATTTGAAAAATAGTTTTTCAAATTAAGACTAGTATTATAGAACTGGTGTGAGCAGATGATTAATAAGGTAGACGATAGTTTGAAAGGCGACAGACCGAAAGGTTGCTGGCATTGAGGCTTGATGTAAAAGTGTGAGACTAGTTTCTACGATATGTCAATGTTTGCGTTCAGTAGAGCTAACTAGTTGAGTGTGTGGGGGTGACTTAAGGTGTTGGATGTCACAGGTTGAGAGGTAGGACGTGAGGGCTTGATATTCATCTCCACCGTCAGAGCAGACTATTTTAATTGTAGATTGTAAGAGGTTTTCAAACAGCTTTTTAAAGTCGGTGAAGATTGTTGAAACTTCTGTTTTATGATGAAGATAGTATATCCATGTGTATTTAGTAAAATAGTCTACAAAAATAACATAAAATCTAAACTTGTCAAAAGAAGTGATGGGTGTAGGGAGTCTATGACTTTTATTACTAAGACAAGCATCACAAGAAGTGAGAATGCTATTATTTGTAAGGGTAGGAAGAGAATAACAAAAAAGTAATTTATTTTGGATAGAGAGAGAGGGATGACGGAGATGACGATGTCACACATCAATTGGAGCTGCAACTAAGGAGTAAGTAGTGGGCTAGTTTATTTGTGGAACTGATAGTCATTCATAGACATTGTCTTTACTCTAGCCTTGGACCAAGGATACCCCCGTGCTCAAATCCTTGATAAGAAAAGAGTTAGGAAAGAATTCAATGGAGGTATTATTTTGTTTGTAAAATTGAGAAACGGAAATGAGATTTCATTTAATGTGAGGTGCACACAAAATATTATCGAGTGTAAAAGTTGTGGTAGGTGAATTAAGTAGTGTGAAACTAGTTTGAGTAATAGGAATTCCTTTACCATCACCAATGATGATGTCCTCATTTCCACTATAGTTGTTGTGGATGGACAAGTTCTGAAGATCAGAGGTAATGTGATGAGATACGTCAGAGTCCATGATCTAATTATGATCACTAGTATTTGAATAGAAACTATATTCGTGGTTGAATAGAAACCATATATGGATCAATGACTTCACACCTCATGCATACTAATAATACATATAACACATTGAAAACTTTGTACTAAAGATTAAATTCAGTGATCAAAATGCTAATGATAATGTAGTTAATATGCACAGTAATTTGGCAACTAAGCACGCTTGAATATATCATATATAGGGGAAGCAGGAAGAAAAAATAGAAATGTTACCATTTGTTATATGTACCTATAGAGTTCCAACATGAATAAAAGATTAATTGCCTGGTAATGAACAGACTTTCTCCACTTTGGATCAAACCTGACTCGCTTGAAGTGGTCAACTTTGTCAAGCAACTCTCTCTCTTATTTTTTGTTTTTTGAAAAACTTATTCTCTGATTTTTTTTTTCCTTATAGATTATCTTAGAGTCACAAGTATTTCTCCTTTTCCTAGATTTTCTAATAGTGTAAGTCATTCATATAGATTAAATTAATTAATATATTTTTTATTTTATTTTAAATATATACATATAGAAATGATGTCTAATGTAAATATACTTGGTAAGTGAATGTTGAATAGGATTCTTTGACAAGCAAATTACATAAATATTCTCACACATTATGGGAATATTTTTCAAGTAAAATCCATAATCTTCTAAAGTATTTTTCATCCAAATTACCTACGCATAACATGCACTTAATGTAACATATTTAGCTTTGACTGTGGATAATATGACAGAGTTTTGCTTCTTTGTATATCAAGAAATAAGTGCATGACCTAAGAACTACTAAGTTCCAGAAGTACTTTTTATATCTATTCTATATTATGCAAAATCAACATCAGTATAAGTAATCAAATCAGAATTTTTAGGTTTAGGATACCATAATCATAGATTAAGAGTTTTGTTTAGTTATCTAAAAATTATTTTAACTGCTTTATAATGAGATTATTTAGGATTGGACTAAAATTTTGTACAAAGCCTAACACTAAGTATTATATCAGGTCTAGTTGTAGTAAACTATCTATCATATCTCTATAAGTCTTTTAATAAAAGTATTCTTCTTTATTACCCATATCTAATTTAGTAGAAATACTCATTAGTATTAATAGCCGTAGTACTATCCATTTGAAACCGTATTAATAGATTCAAAATATCCTTGGTTTGACTAATAAAAATTTTATTATTTAGTTATTTAATTTATAATCTTAAGAAAAATATCAATTCACCAATCAAACTCATTTCAAATTCTTGGCTCATAGTCATAGCAAATGATTCATATAAATATTCATTTATAGAACAAAAATAATATCATCAACATAAATTTAAATAAAAAATATTTTAAAATTATTTAATAAATAATATAGTGTCAACCTTATCTTTTGAAAAATTATTTTGAATATTAAAGAAGCTAAGTATCTCATATCAAGCCCTAGAGGTTTGCTTCAACCCATAGAGAGTCTTAGATAATTTATAAATATAGTTTAGAAGAATATAATTTTCAAATCTATATGGTTGCTTAATAAAAACTTCTTCAAAAATAAATTATTAAAAAAAGTACTTTTGACATCAATTTAAAATAATTTAAAATTTTTAAAATATGCATAGGCAAAGAGTATTCTTATAAAGAATAGCTATACGAGCATATGTTTCTTTATAAACTATACTTTTTGTTTTGTTGAAATCTTTGGCCACTAATCTAGCTTTATTTTAAACCATGATACCTTGTTCATTTTGTTAATCTATACTTTTTTCTTGGTTGAAACATTTAGCTACTAATTTAGTCTTATTTCGAACCATGACTTCTTATTTATTCCTAAAGACTCATTTAGTGTCAATCATGAGATGATCACTAAGTCTAGGAATAAGTGTCTAAACTTTATTTTTTTTTTAAATTGATTTAACTCTTAATGCATTGTCGAGACCCATAAGTCATCTTTGAGAGATTTAGGCTCAATTTGAGATACAACGATAGTATTTACAGAAATATTTTTTAACGAAGAACAAATTCGAATACCTTTAGATGCATCTTCTATAATAAGTTCTTTAAGATGTGCATCTACATATTTTCATTCCTTGGGTAAGGTTTCTTTATACATATATGTATCCAAGTTGCTTTGGAAAGGAGAATTCTCATTCAAATTCAAAATCACAACAAAATTATTTTTCTTAACTTCGAAAGATTCATTACAAACAACATGAATAAATTCTAGTAACCAAGAATATTTTATTGAAAACTTGTTAAGGTTTAAAGATAGAGAAATATCCAAGAAAAATATTTTCATCAGATTTTATATTAAATTTTTCTAAGGTATCCTTTTCATTTAAAATAAAATATTTACATTTAAAAACTCTAAAATATGATATGTTGTCTTTTATTATTTCATAATTTATAGGAGGTTTTAGATAGCTGAGGTCTTATAAGAACTTTTTTCATGATATAGCATATTGTGTTAAGGCATAAAAGTATTTGGGTAGGTTATATTTATTAAGCATAGTTTTTGTTATTTTTTGTAAGTTCCTATTCTTTTTCTCTATAACTTCATTTTGTTATAGATTTCTTACAATGGAGAAATTTATGTCATACCCATTCAAATCATAAAATTCTTAAAAATTATGATTTTTAAATTCACCGCCATTATCACCACAAATAGAAGAAATCATAAAAACTTTTTTATTTTAAACTTATTTATAAAATTTGATAAAATATTTAAAATAATTATTTTTATGTGCCAAGAAGTATGTCCGACTATATCTACTATAATCATCAATAATCATAAAAGTGTATGTACTATTTCTTAGACTTGTGATATCAATAGGTTTAAATAAAGCTACGTGAATTAGTTATAATGGTTTAGAGATACTCACTTATTTTTTAAATTTGAAACTACTCTTCATATGTTTTCGTAGTTGGCATGTATCATAAATTTTATCTTTAATAAATTTAATTTTAGGCATTCATTTTCTATGTTCTTTAGTTTTAATTTGTGAGATTAATTTCATATGAGCATGCCCTAGTCTCCTATGTTAAAGCCATGCATCATTATTCAAAATCAAAAAATAAACTTTATCAAAAAAAAATATTAAGATTAATAGTATATATATTATCGCTTTTTAAAGCAATTAAAGATTTATTCTTATATGGTATTTGTATGATGCAAGCATGAGATTTAAATTTAATATTATATCCCTTATTACAAAGTTGACTAATGCTTATTAAGTTATATTTCAAACCACCTATCAAAAGTATATCTTTGATTAAGAGATTTTATTTGTTACCAATATTTCCAATACCAATGATTTTTTCTTTATTATTGTCTCCGAAGGTAATATATTCCCCGTCTTGGTTAGTGAGCATTGAGAAGTGAGTGGATCTATGGTCATGTGCCTTAAGTATCCACTATCAAGATACAATCTTTTACTTTTAGCTCTTATTTGGAAACATACATAAAAGAGAGTTTTGCTTTAGGTATTCATTTAATTTTGGGTCATTCATGATTATATCTTTCTTTCTTAACTTTTCACGTTAAATTATTTATAGTTCCTTTTAGAAACTCAAACTATTTTATGATAACTATATTTTTTAAGAGAGTTTGTGTAAGCAAAGTGACTAGATTTTTCATAAAAATTATATTTAATTTTATGAAGAATATGTAGTGTGGGTCTTTTTACAAATTTTGTTGGCTTTTGATGAGTGTTACTGTAATCACATCAAATATTTAAGTTAGGAATTGATTTTCTTTCCTTACTTGTTATTATAATTTAAGGAAATCTTAATCTACTTCCTTATATGTTGATATGAATTAAGGAAATAACTAGTAAGTATTCCAAATATGATGATATCATATTTGGTAGTATATTAAATGGAAATAATTTATAAATATGAAAATTAAAAATTTATTTCTCTTAATAGAGGCTCGCCTCCTCCTATTTAAAGGGGAGAGATCTCTCTCCTTCGTTCCTCACCTAGTCGAGCCTAGCAGCGGGAGGAACGAGGAGTTACACCCTATTAACAAGAGAACGAGGAGTTACACCCTGTTGACAAGAGGTAGGTTTTCCCTACCTTTCTTAAAAGTTTTAGCTTTTATTTTGATTCTTTAAATGTTGAAAGTTTTATAGTTTGAAAAATGTGCATCAATTCTTTAAATGTCAAATTTTTTGTATTAAAATAATCAGTTAAAGTTTTCATAATATTATTTGACCCATGATTAAGGTTTTTATTGTAGAATTAAATATGTTAAAAAGGTATATGTTTTATATGATATATTTTCTGTATTACAGTTTATCTTTAATCTTATCTGGATTAAAATCTAGACTAGAATATGTTATCTAAAATCCCTTTTTGATATTCTTTGATCTGAATTTTAAAATATATTATTCTGAATGATTTAAAATATGACTAGAATATGTTGAAATTTTATGTGTTGAAAACATGATTTTTATTTGAATTTAGAAAGCTATTTCCTTGTGTTAAAAACTTATCTCCTAGTCCCTCTTTTAATGTCTTATGATTTCTAGTCAAATTGAGAATGTTATTTCTTTGTATTAAAACTTTTCTCTTCATCTATCTTTTAATGCATTATTATGTTTTCATATATGTTGTTAATGGGTATATGCTATGACTAGTCCATGGGCTAAGGCTGGATCAGTTTTATGTAATGCATGCTCAATCATGTATAATGCACATGACCAATAGATGGACTGGCTCAATCTAGCCCAATATTATTGTTGAACTTGAGCCCAAATATTGATTGAATTAAACTATACTTGATTAGTTTAGATCAATTCAGGATGATTCTGAATTGATTGACTTATTCAAGTTAGTTTAACCTAAATTAAACTTAATCTAGTCTAAATTATACTAGTCTAGGGTGGTTCCAGACCAGTTAAATAAGGATTAGAGATCAGTTCAGTTAGGCTCTAGTGAATCGAGTTCAATTGAATCGATTAAACTAGAGTTCAAGTCAATTGGGGGTTAATTTATATTATTTGATATTGATGATTTTTGAAAGAGACGTTTTAAATATGTTATTTCATCCCGAAATGGATATGACCAGTGTGAGATTATATTCCTGCCAAGAGCAGGTAGGGCGATTCCCTTCGGGGATTAGCGGGCCGTCAGACGTGGCGGCTGGACGGTTCCTCCATCCGCTGTTGGGAGGAACGTGTCCCCACTTTGGCGGGTGTGGGACACCACTCCATCCGCTGTTGGGAGTGTGATATGAGTTTGCCTCCATCCGCTGTTGGGAGAACACAAACTCATCCCGTAGGATAAAGCCTCTCCATCCGCTGTTGGGGGAGTGCTCCTTCGGGTACTTGATATACGCCAATGGGATGATTGATTGAATTTTGGTCATGTATTTATCTTGATTTGACTTTTGGGGTTCCTACTCAGCGTTGCTGAATTTTCTTTGTTTTTGATTTTCAGAGCAGCCTCCCTCTAGTACTAAATCGGATTCCAGTGGAGAGCGAACATTCCTCTACCGCTAGGTAGAGCCACTTGGATGACTCTTGAAGTCAACTTTTCTATTTGTAATTTGATGAATAAATGAATTGTAATAAATGGTTATAGATGATGAATAAAGTGATGTTTATTTATTTGGCCTGTGTGAAAATATATGAAAAAAAAAAAAAAATTCAGGATGTGACAATTTTTATGGTATCAGAGCATGGTCTAGGGCCTGTAGGTGTATTAGGTCCCTTGATTGACTTTAACCAATGATTGTCTTTAACCTATTATAAGAGTAATAGAGCCAATTCCAAAGATTAGTGGTTTTATCACTCGGGGTGCTCATGGTCGTAATGCTACTAGTGTACGCACTCGGAGAGGTGTTCATACAAATAATAAGTTGGAAACTCTTTGACAGTTGATCAGATATATAGAAACTGTGTTATTACTATTAAAGGTCATGATTTGCTAGTAGATCTTATTATACTAGAATTTCAAGATTTCGATGTTATCTTGGGTATGGACTGACTTTCAACATACCATGCAAGTGTCGATTGTTTCCGGAAGACTATTACTTTTTCACCCTTAGATCAACCATCTTTCAAGTTCATTGGGATTCAGGAAAAGTTCCCTTATATTATTTTAGCTTTGAGTGCTACCCAATTATTACTCAAAGGATGTCAGGGATACTTGACCTTTATTTTTGGAGAAGAATCTAAGAAGCCAGTATTAAAAGATATCCCCATTATACGGGATTTTCCAGATGTTTTTCCCGAAAATCTACTTGCACTACTACAAAATAGATAGATTGAATTTACAATTGATCTTACCTGGCACTACACCTATTTCTAAACCTCCGTATATAATGACACCAATTGAGTTGGAGGAGTTAAAGAAACAGATCCAAGAGCATTTGGATAAGGGTTTTATTCGATCCAGTGTATCACCTTGGGGTGCCCCTATCCTATTTGTGAAGAAGAAAGATGGATCTATGCGACTATACATCGATTATAGACAACTCAAGTGACCATAAAGAATAAATATCTCCTTCCCCGAATATATGACCTATTTGATCAACTTCAAGGTACTCAGGTATACTCGAAAATTGATTTAAGATTTGGGTATCATCAACTGAAGATAAGGGAAGGAGACGTACCAAAAAAAAAAAAAAAAAACTGCTTTTAGAATAAGATATGGTCATTACGAATTCTTAGTAATGCCTTTTGGACTCACAAATGCACCGACTGCCTTCATGGATCTTATGAATAGGGTGTTCCACCCTTATCTTGATAAATTTGTAATTGTGTTCATTGATGATATCTTGATCTACTATAAAAGCATAGCAGAGCATGAACACCATCTTAAGATAGTTTTGGAAGTCCTAAGGCAAGAGAGACTATATGCCAAACTAAGCAAGAGCAACTTTTGGCTCAATGAAATTATGTTTCTCGGTCATGTAATTTCAAGTGCTGGTATATCTGTTGACCCTCATAAGATTGAAGCCGTGATAAAATGGAAGCAACTTTCTAATGTTTCAGAGATTAGAAGCTTTTTAGGTTTGGTTGGATACTATAGAAGATTCGTAGAAGACTTTTCAAAAATAGTAGCACCATTGACCAGATTGACACAAAAGAATATAAAGTTCATGTGGGATGATAAATGTCAACAAAGTTTTCAAGAATTGAAGAAGGAATTAACCAGTGCTCCTATATTGGTGATTCCTTCGGGGGGAGAAGGTTTTGTAGTGTATAGCGACGCCTCACTACAAGGGCTTGGTTGCGTTCTAATACAAAACGAGAGGGTAGTTGCTTATGCATCGAGGTAATTAAAGCCTCATGAGAAGAACTATCCTACTCATGACTTAGAGTTAGCAACTATCATTTCTGCACTGAAAATTTGGAGGCATTATCTCTATGGACAGACTTTTGAAATCTTCACGGATCATAAGAGTCTCAAATATATTTTCACATAGAAAGATTTAAATATGAGACAAAGAAGGTGGTTGGACTTTCTAAAGGATTATGATTTTAATATCAACTACCATCCTGGGAAAGCTAATGTAGTTGCTAATGCCTTAAGCAGAAATACCTATAGTCTTGTAGCCTATATGAATATTCAAAAGAATTCTATGATGATGGAGTTGGCAGACTTAAAACTTAAACTTTTATCGGAGATAAATAAAGGTTTTCTTGCGTGTCTGATGGCACAATCATATTTGGTGGAAAAGGTTAAAGAAAGTCAGAAGGAAGATACATATCTTCAAATGATAGTTAAGGACATAGCTCAAGGATCTAGACCTGAATTCCTCCAAGCCGAAGATGGTTCTATTACATTCCATAATCGACTTTGTGTTCCCGAAAGCCATCCAGTAAAGATGCAATTATTGGATGAGGCACATAGATCAAAATTTAATATCCATCCCGGGACTACTAAGATGTATCGAGATTTACGCCAAAACTATTGGTGGCGTGGTATGAAGAGAGATATAACAGAGTTTGTTTCTAAATGTCTGATATGTCAACAGGTGAAGATAGAACATCGAGTACCTGCGGGAAAGTTGCAAAGGATTTCGATTCCTGAATGAAAGTGGGAGCAAGTCACTATGGATTTTGTGACAAGATTACCCAAGACTGTGAAAGGATATGACGGAATTTGGGTAATAGTAGACAGACTTACTAAATCTGCTCACTTCCTTCCTATTAACAAGAAGTATTCATTGGATAAACTAGCAAGCTTATATATTAAGGAAATCATTCGATATCATGGGGTGCCAGTTAGCATTATCTCAGATAGAGATCCAAGATTCACCTCTAAATTTTGGGGAAGTCTACAAAAATCTTTGGGCACGCAGTTAAAGTTTAGTACAGCTTTTCACCCCCAAACTGATGGCCAATCTGAAAGGACAATACAAACTCTTGAAGACCTCTTAAGAGCATGTGCTTTGGACTTTGGTGGGAGTTGGGATATGTACTTGCATCTAATTGAGTTTTCTTATAATAATAGTTACCACTCTAGCATACAGATGGCTCCATTTGAAGCTCTTTATGGAAGAAAGTGCAGATCACCTGTATATTGGGATGAGGTGGGAGAACAGAAGCTTTTGGGGCCTCAATTAATTCAAAAAGATGCCGATAATATTCGAATTATACGCCAAAGATTATTAACAGCTCAAAGTCGTCAGAAAAGTTATGCAGATCGAAGGCGAAGAGATCTAGAGTTCGAAGTTGGTGAGCACGTCTTCTTAAAGGTGTCGCCAACCAAGGGAGTTATGAGGTTTGGTCAAAGGGGAAAGTTAGCCCCAAGATTTATTGGCCCATTTGAGATCTTACAAAAGGTTGGGCCTGTAGCATACAGATTGGCATTGCCCCCGGCTTTGGCTAGCATCCATAATGTATCCCATGTGTCAATGCTTCGAAGATATATCAGGGATCCATCACATGTCATATCTTACCAACCTCTACAATTACGAGATGATGCCACTTTTAGAGAACAACCAACCCAGATCTTGGAAAGAAAAGAACATATTCTAAGGAACAAAATTATACCTTTGGTAAAGATTTGTTGGCAACATCATTCAGACCAAGAGGCAACATGGGAAAGAGAAGAAGATATGCGAGAGCAGTATCCTCATATATTCTATTAAGGTAAGCTAAATTTGGGGACCAAATTTCCTATAGGAGGGGAGAAATGTAATCACATCAAATATTTAAGTTAGGAATTGATTTTCTTTCCTTACTTGTTATTATAATTTAAGGAAATCTTAATCTACTTCCTTATATGTTGATATGAATTAAGGAAATAACTAGTAAGTATTCCAAATATGATGATATCATATTTGGTAGTATATTAAATGGAAATAATTTATAAATACGAAAATTAAAAATTTATTTCTCTTAATAGAGGCTCGCCTCCTCCTATTTAAAGGGGAGGGATCTCTCTCCTTCGTTCCTCACCTAGTCGAGCCTGGCAGCGAGAGGAAGGAGGAGTTACACCCTGTTAACAAGAGAACGAGGAGTTACACCCTGTTGACAAGAGGTAGGTTTTCCCTACCTTTCTTAAAAGTTTTAGCTTTTATTTTGATTCTTTAAATGTTGAAAGTTTTATAGTTTGAAAAATGTGCATCAATTCTTTAAATGTCAAATTTTTTGTATTAAAATAATCAGTTAAAGTTTTCATAATATTATTTGACCCATGATTAAGGTTTTTATTGTAGAATTAAATATGTTAAAAAGGTATATGTTTTATATGATATATTTTCTGTATTACAGTTTATCTTTAATCTTATCTGGATTAAAATCTAGACTAGAATATGTTATCTAAAATCCCTTTTTGATATTCTTTGATCTGAATTTTAAAATATATTATTCTGAATGATTTAAAATATGACTAGAATATGTTGAAATTTTATGTGTTGAAAACATGATTTTTATTTGAATTTAGAAAGCTATTTCCTTGTGTTAAAAACTTATCTCCTAGTCCCTCTTTTAATGTCTTATGATTTCTAGTCAAATTGAGAATGTTATTTCTTTGTATTAAAACTTTTCTCTTCATCTATCTTTTAATGCATTATTATGTTTTCATATATGTTGTTAATGGGTATATGCTATGACTAGTCCATGGGCTAAGGCTGGATCAGTTTTATGTAATGCATGCTCAATCATGTATAATGCACATGACCAATAGATGGACTGGCTCAATCTAGCCCAATATTATTGTTGAACTTGAGCCCAAATATTGATTGAATTAAACTATACTTGATTAGTTTAGATCAATTCAGGATGATTCTGAATTGATTGACTTATTCAAGTTAGTTCAACCTAAATTGAACTTAATCTAGTCTAAATTATACTAGTCTAGGGTGGTTCCAGACCAGTTAAATAAGGATTAGAGATCAGTTCAGTTAGGCTCTAGTGAATCGAGTTCAATTGAATCGATTAAACTAGAGTTCAAGTCAATTGGGGGTTAATTTATATTATTTGATATTGATGATTTTTGAAAGAGACGTTTTAAATATGTTATTTCATCCCGAAATGGATATGACCAGTGTGAGATTATATTCCTGCCAAGAGCAGGTAGGGCGATTCCCTTCGGGGATTAGCGGGCCGTCAGACGTGGCGGCTGGACGGTTCCTCCATCCGCTGTTGGGAGGAACGTGTCCCCACTTTGGCGGGTGTGGGACACCACTCCATCCGCTGTTGGGAGTGTGATATGAGTTTGCCTCCATCCGCTGTTGGGAGAACACAAACTCATCCCGTAGGATAAAGCCTCTCCATCCGCTGTTGGGGGAGTGCTCCTTCGGGTACTTGATATACGCCAATGGGATGATTGATTGAATTTTGGTCATGTATTTATCTTGATTTGACTTTTGGGGTTCCTACTCAGCGTTGCTGAATTTTCTTTGTTTTTGATTTTCAGAGCAGCCTCCCTCTAGTACTAAATCGGATTCCAGTGGAGAGCGAACATTCCTCTACCGCTAGGTAGAGCCACTTGGATGACTCTTGAAGTCAACTTTTCTATTTGTAATTTGACGAATAAATGAATTGTAATAAATGGTTATAGATGATGAATAAAGTGATGTTTATTTATTTGGCCTGTGTGAAAATATATGAAAAAAAAAAAAAATTCAGGATGTGACAATTTTTATGGTATCAGAGCATGGTCTAGGGCCTGTAGGTGTATTAGGTCCCTTGATTGACTTTAACCAATGATTGTCTTTAACCTATTATAAGAGTAATAGAGCCAATTCCAAAGATTAGTGGTTTTATCACTCGGGGTGCTCATGGTCGTAATGCTACTAGTGTACGCACTCGGAGAGGTGTTCATACAAATAATAAGTTGGAAACTCTTTGACAGTTGATCAGATATATAGAAACTGTGTTATTACTATTAAAGGTCATGATTTGCTAGTAGATCTTATTATACTAGAATTTCAAGATTTTGATGTTATCTTGGGTATGGACTGACTTTCAACATACCATGCAAGTGTCGATTGTTTCCGGAAGACTATTACTTTTTCACCCTTAGATCAACCATCTTTCAAGTTCATTGGGATTCAGGAAAAGTTCCCTTATATTATTTTAGCTTTGAGTGCTACCCAATTATTACTCAAAGGATGTCAGGGATACTTGACCTTTATTTTTGGAGAAGAATCTAAGAAGCCAGTATTAAAAGACATCCCCATTATACGGGATTTTCCAGATGTTTTTCCCGAAAATCTACTTGCACTACTACAAAATAGATAGATTGAATTTACAATTGATCTTACCTGGCACTACACCTATTTCTAAACCTCCGTATATAATGACACCAATTGAGTTGGAGGAGTTAAAGAAACAGATCCAAGAGCATTTGGATAAGGGTTTTATTCGATCTAGTGTATCACCTTGGGGTGCCCCTATCCTATTTGTGAAGAAGAAAGATGGATCTATGCGACTATACATCAATTATAGACAACTCAAGTGACCATAAAGAATAAATATCTCCTTCCCCGAATATATGACCTATTTGATCAACTTCAAGGTACTCAGGTATACTCGAAAATTGATTTAAGATTTGGGTATCATCAACTGAAGATAAGGGAAGGAGACGTACCAAAAAAAAAAAAAAAAACTGCTTTTAGAATAAGATATGGTCATTACGAATTCTTAGTAATGCCTTTTGGACTCACAAATGCACCGACTGCCTTCATGGATCTTATGAATAGGGTGTTCCACCCTTATCTTGATAAATTTGTAATTGTGTTCATTGATGATATCTTGATCTACTATAAAAGCATAGCAGAGCATGAACACCATCTTAAGATAGTTTTGGAAGTCCTAAGGCAAGAGAGACTATATGCCAAACTAAGCAAGAGCAACTTTTGGCTCAATGAAATTATGTTTCTCGGTCATGTAATTTCAAGTGCTGGTATATCTGTTGACCCTCATAAGATTGAAGCCGTGATAAAATGGAAGCAACTTTCTAATGTTTCAGAGATTAGAAGCTTTTTAGGTTTGGTTGGATACTATAGAAGATTCATAGAAGACTTTTCAAAAATAGTAGCACCATTGACCAGATTGACACAAAAGAATATAAAGTTCATGTGGGATGATAAATGTCAACAAAGTTTTCAAGAATTGAAGAAGGAATTAACCAGTGCTCCTATATTGGTGATTCCTTCGGGGGGAGAAGGTTTTGTAGTGTATAGCGACGCCTCACTACAAGGGCTTGGTTGCGTTCTAATACAAAACGAGAGGGTAGTTGCTTATGCATCGAGGTAATTAAAGCCTCATGAGAAGAACTATCCTACTCATGACTTAGAGTTAGCAACTATCATTTCTGCACTGAAAATTTGGAGGCATTATCTCTATGGACAGACTTTTGAAATCTTCACGGATCATAAGAGTCTCAAATATATTTTCACACAGAAAGATTTAAATATGAGACAAAGAAGGTGGTTGGACTTTCTAAAGGATTATGATTTTAATATCAACTACCATCCTGGGAAAGCTAATGTAGTTGCTAATGCCTTAAGCAGAAATACCTATAGTCTTGTAGCCTATATGAATATTCAAAAGAATTCTATGATGATGGAGTTGGCAGACTTAAAACTTAAACTTTTATCGGAGATAAATAAAGGTTTTCTTGCGTGTCTGATGGCACAATCATATTTGGTGGAAAAGGTTAAAGAAAGTCAGAAGGAAGATACATATCTTCAAATGATAGTTAAGGACATAGCTCAAGGATCTAGACCTGAATTCCTCCAAGCCGAAGATGGTTCTATTACATTCCATAATCGACTTTGTGTTCCCGAAAGCCATCCAGTAAAGATGCAATTATTGGATGAGGCACATAGATCAAAATTTAATATCCATCCCGGGACTACTAAGATGTATCGAGATTTACGCCAAAACTATTGGTGGCGTGGTATGAAGAGAGATATAACAGAGTTTGTTTCTAAATGTCTGATATGTCAACAGGTGAAGATAGAACATCGAGTACCTGCGGGAAAGTTGCAAAGGATTTCGATTCCTGAATGAAAGTGGGAGCAAGTCACTATGGATTTTGTGACAAGATTACCCAAGACTGTGAAAGGATATGACGGAATTTGGGTAATAGTAGACAGACTTACTAAATCTGCTCACTTCCTTCCTATTAACAAGAAGTATTCATTGGATAAACTAGCAAGCTTATATATTAAGGAAATCATTCGATATCATGGGGTGCCAGTTAGCATTATCTCAGATAGAGATCCAAGATTCACCTCTAAATTTTGGGGAAGTCTACAAAAATCTTTGGGCACGCAGTTAAAGTTTAGTACAGCTTTTCACCCCCAAACTGATGGCCAATCTGAAAGGACAATACAAACTCTTGAAGACCTCTTAAGAGCATGTGCTTTGGACTTTGGTGGGAGTTGGGATATGTACTTGCATCTAATTGAGTTTTCTTATAATAATAGTTACCACTCTAGCATACAGATGGCTCCATTTGAAGCTCTTTATGGAAGAAAGTGCAGATCACCTGTATATTGGGATGAGGTGGGAGAACAGAAGCTTTTGGGGCCTCAATTAATTCAAAAAGATGCCGATAATATTCGAATTATACGCCAAAGATTATTAACAGCTCAAAGTCGTCAGAAAAGTTATGCAGATCGAAGGCGAAGAGATCTAGAGTTCGAAGTTGGTGAGCACGTCTTCTTAAAGGTGTCGCCAACCAAGGGAGTTATGAGGTTTGGTCAAAGGGGAAAGTTAGCCCCAAGATTTATTGGCCCATTTGAGATCTTACAAAAGGTTGGGCCTGTAGCATACAGATTGGCATTGCCCCCGGCTTTGGCTAGCATCCATAATGTATCCCATGTGTCAATGCTTCGAAGATATATCAGGGATCCATCACATGTCATATCTTACCAACCTCTACAATTACTAGATGATGCCACTTTTAGAGAACAACCAACCCAGATCTTGGAAAGAAAAGAACATATTCTAAGGAACAAAATTATACCTTTGGTAAAGATTTGTTGGCAACATCATTCAGACCAAGAGGCAACATGGGAAAGAGAAGAAGATATGCGAGAGCAGTATCCTCATATATTCTATTAAGGTAAGCTAAATTTGGGGACCAAATTTCCTATAGGAGGGGAGAAATGTAATCACATCAAATATTTAAGTTAGGAATTGATTTTCTTTCCTTACTTGTTATTATAATTTAAGGAAATCTTAATCTACTTCCTTATATGTTGATATGAATTAAGGAAATAACTAGTAAGTATTCCAAATATGATGATATCATATTTGGTAGTATATTAAATGGAAATAATTTATAAATACGAAAATTAAAAATTTATTTCTCTTAATAGAGGCTCGCCTCCTCCTATTTAAAGGGGAGGGATCTCTCTCCTTCGTTCCTCACCTAGTCGAGCCTGGCAGCGGGAGGAACGAGGAGTTACACCCTGTTAACAAGAGAACGAGGAGTTACACCCTGTTGATAAGAGGTAGGTTTTCCCTACCTTTCTTAAAAGTTTTAGCTTTTATTTTGATTCTTTAAATGTTGAAAGTTTTATAGTTTGAAAAATGTGCATCAATTCTTTAAATGTCAAATTTTTTGTATTAAAATAATCAGTTAAAATTTTCATAATATTATTTGACCCATGATTAAGGTTTTTATTGTAGAATTAAATATGTTAAAAAGGTATATGTTTTATATGATATATTTTCTGTATTACAGTTTATCTTTAATCTTATCTGGATTAAAATCTAGACTAGAATATGTTATCTAAAATCCCTTTTTGATATTCTTTGATCTGAATTTTAAAATATATTATTCTGAATGATTTAAAATATGACTAGAATATGTTGAAATTTTATGTGTTGAAAACATGATTTTTATTTGAATTTAGAAAGCTATTTCCTTGTGTTAAAAACTTATCTCCTAGTCCCTCTTTTAATGTCTTATGATTTCTAGTCAAATTGAGAATGTTATTTCTTTGTATTAAAACTTTTCTCTTCATCTATCTTTTAATGCATTATTATGTTTTCATATATGTTGTTAATGGGTATATGCTATGACTAGTCCATGGGCTAAGGCTGGATCAGTTTTATGTAATGCATGCTCAATCATGTATAATGCACATGACCAATAGATGGACTGACTCAATCTAGCCCAATATTATTGTTGAACTTGAGCCCAAATATTGATTGAATTAAACTATACTTGATTAGTCTAGATCAATTCAGGGTGATTCTGAATTGATTGACTTATTCAAGTTAGTTTAACCTAAATTGAACTTAATCTAGTCTAAATTATACTAGTCTAGGGTGGTTCCAGACCAGTTAAATAAGGATTAGAGATCAGTTCAGTTAGGCTCTAGTGAATCGAGTTCAATTGAATCGATTAAACTAGAGTTCAAGTCAATTGGGGGTTAATTTATATTATTTGATATTGATGATTTTTGAAAGAGACGTTTTAAATATGTTATTTCATCCCGAAATGGATATGACCAGTGTGAGATTATATTCCTGCCAAGAGCAGGTAGGGCGATTCCCTTCGGGGATTAGCGGGCCGTCAGACGTGGCGGCTGGACGGTTCCTCCATCCGCTGTTGGGAGGAACGTGTCCCCACTTTGGCGGGTGTGGGACACCACTCCATCCGCTGTTGGGAGTGTGATATGAGTTTGCCTCCATCCGCTGTTGGGAGAACACAAACTCATCCCGTAGGATAAAGCCTCTCCATCCGCTGTTGGGGGAGTGCTCCTTCGGGTACTTGATATACGCCAATGGGATGATTGATTGAATTTTGGTCATGTATTTATCTTGATTTGACTTTTGGGGTTCCTACTCAGCGTTGCTGAATTTTCGTTGTTTTTGATTTTCAGAGCAGCCTCCCTCTAGTACTAAATCGGATTCCAGTGGAGAGCGAACATTCCTCTACCGCTAGGTAGAGCCACTTGGATGACTCTTGAAGTTAACTTTTCTATTTGTAATTTGATGAATAAATGAATTGTAATAAATGGTTATAGATGATGAATAAAGTGATGTTTATTTATTTGGCCTGTGTGAAAATATATGAAAAAAAAAAAAAATTCAGGATGTGACAGTTACTACCTAATTCCTTCTTTTCTTATACACAACCTTGATGAGTAAGAATCATATTTAATGACCTATTTTTAATTTTAAAATTTTCTAATGTTTGTTATAGTAACATATTTTCCTTTCTAAGTAATTTTAACTCTTCATATAGTGCAAGATATTGACATATAATTATCATACTTAATTTTTAATTCATCAAATTTATTAGTGAGAGAAATATCATTTTTTACCAAATTATATTTTTTTATCAATCTTTTTAAATTTATTATATAAATCATGAAATACTTCAAGCAATTCATCATATGATAAAAGATGTTTTGGGAGAATTAAATACCTCATCGCTAAAGACCATTAAAGCATAGTGTGCTACTTATTTATTTATTTATTTGCTATTTGATTTCTAACTTGATTCATCCCAATTTGGTTTGAGTGCTTTTTTCTTTTTCTAGGTTAATGATTACTTTTTAAGTTGAGGATACTCATTTTTTAAATGTCTGAAATTAGCCACCACAAGATATAATAAATACTAGTAGATAAATTGACAAAAATGTTGTAAACAATTTCATAATTTTTTGAACTTATCAAACGTATTTTTAATAAAAGGGGTGACTTGTGACTTGGTTACAATTTTAAGTTAGTTATTTTTCTAGCTTTCAAATATGTCATGCTGAATTATTGTTCTATAACAATTAAGGTATGTCACCCAACAATATTTATACTTAATTATTTCCTTTTTGACTTGGTATTTTAAAATCTATGTGACATCATCTGATATCCACGATCATCAATTTAATTTATATTGAAAACCATAAATATATATAATAAGGTCAAATGCTCAAGAGTAAATAATAGAACCAAATTAGTTCTTTTTCCTTATATGTCAAAGTTGTATGCTCGGAGAATAATATGTTAGATTATGTGGTCATATTTAATTAGGTAAGATATATTATAGATATGATTGGATTTTGATTATGGTTATTGACCAATAGAAAAGAAGTTCATATTATAATATGATTCTTTAGGAGATGCCCTTGATGGGAGGAACTCTCCTAATAACTTATCCTAGACTCTCTGCTCTCGCCTATAAATAGACAGAATCTCTAAGGGCTAAAAAGATGTATCTCAATATAGTTGAGAGATTAAAGTTTTTCTCTCAATCTCCCTAATCCATCAATTAAAAAGATAAGAAGAGAGGAGAAAGAATGTCATATAGTTCTTCTTGCAGATTGATATCTCAGATCCGACGATGGTACGCTTGTAGATCAGATAATGTTTATTCTTCTGAACAACACATCGTAATATTATTTAGATATACTATTATTTGATTTCAGATTCTGGCATAAAAGTTTTTCTATATTATAGATAGCATGATTATAGATTTTATGCTATCAATTGGTATCAGAGCCTAGGTTCTTGAGAACAAATATTATTAGATCTATTATTTTTATTTACGATGCATGAATGATTCGTCGGATATTATTGATCTGTTTTTTTCTATATGATTTGCTCTATCGCTAATTGTGAGCAATGCATAATTTTTTATATTTGATTGATGAATTTACTATTTACTATTGGTGTTATTGAGGTGATGATCTCTATTACAACCCTATAGCCGCGCATCACGGCTGCGTGTGGGCAGTGGTCCACTTGTGAGTAGTGGCTGCACCACGCAGTGCGCGCATCACTGCAGCCACACGCGGATGCCGGCAACACCATGAGCATCCCGCACTACTTGTGAACACGATGCCCATGGAAGACGACGGTTACACCCCGTGTGAAGGCGGTGGCCGCCCTCACGTGTAATGGTGGCGCTCGTAGAGGACACCTACGGAAGGGTGGTGGCCGTAGATGGCAGCCACTGCTGCCCCTGTCAGTAGAGGGCAGTGGTTGTGGCTGTGCGTGGGCATAGGCCGCACCCAGGCGACGGTCACACGTGGGCAGGCCATGCGCAGTAGGAACCGCCACGCGCGGGCAGAGGCAGCCCCGCGGTGCCAGTGGCCATGGGCAATCAAAGGCAACACCGCACGCACAAGCGACGATAACGTAGTCTAGGGTTTTGACATATTTATAGTTTTACCCTTGAGACTAGGTTTTTGTCAAATTATAGTTCTGCCCTTTATAAATTTCATAATTTCAATTTATATCATGTCAACATATTTATAGTTTTATCCTTATGAGATTGAGAATTTTAATTTATATTTTTAATTATAAAATTGATAAATATGATTTATTATAATTGTGATTGAATTTGATCATTATTATATTTTTTTGTTATTTGATTAGATTTAATTTTTGATTAAAAAATATAAATTACAGTTTACTTTTATTGATTATATTTTTAACATGTGATAAATAAAATCCAATTATTGTTCTTAGATATTCATTTAGTTATTCACATGTATATATTTAAAATTATAAAATGATAGTTATCTTTCACATAAAGGCTCTTTATGATTTATATGTTATCATGATTTATATATTATCATGATTATCATATGAGTTTATTTTTTGCTAATTAATATTCAATAATTATTATGGTTATTATTGTATTATTGAACTGCTTCAGCATAAATCAAGATAAATAAATTTATGAATATTATTTATAATTTATCTTCATAAGTTTTATTTGACTGATAGCTGCTAAGTAGCCTGGAATGGTAGACTTATGAGATGTGAATTACAATAAAGGCCTTATCATTTATATGATATTTTAGATTATATTTTATATTTTTGTATTAGTCCTACAGCCACCAAAGTGATCTAGATCAATAATTTATAAAATACATTATGAAATTAGTTCTAAATGATATTAAATAAAATAATATTCACAATGGCAGCATAAATCAAGACAAAAAAATTTGGTGAATATTATTTGTAATTTATCTTCCTAAGTTTTATTTGACCGGTAGCTACCAAAGTAGCTTGGGATGATAGACTTATGGGATATGAATTATAATAAAGTTTTTATCATTCATGGGATATTTTAGATTGTATTTTATCTTTTTGTATTGGTCCTGCAGCCACCAAAGTGACCTAGACCAGTAATCTATAAAATTATGGAATTGATCCTAAATGATATTAAATAAAATAATATTCACGATGACATATAATTAGGATATTTAGATAATCCCAAAGAGAATTTATTTCAAATAGTTATATAATAGGATAGAATGATACTATTTTGGATATCCTTATAGTTTAGGGTTGTATACCTAAAGGTAACAATACTATTCCACAAGGATGGTATCAATTCTTCATAAATGATCTTGAGTGAACACTAGATATATCAATATTTCACCCAAAGGTGAAATATAGATGATATCAATAGTTCAGCTTATTTTGGAAACTCAAAGCATTAATGTTATATTATTACAGTGGTACTTCATTTATTGTATTTTTGTAAATGTCCTTATACCTTTTGAAATAAATGGTTTGAGCATATGTAAGTTTTATTAAGTGAGTGAGACCTTGATCAGATTAATTGAACAAAACACAAACTTAATTATTGAAAGTTCTATGGAATAAATAATTGAGGTGACTGATCAAGAAATGTATGAAATACTCAATTTTATGATACTTAGACTTCAGTACAGTTTATAACTAGTGCATACGAATATTTAAGGATCAATTTAAATTTTCTGATAAGTAATTAGTTGACACCTTAAAATGATAGTATTTGAAGAATTTAAGATTATATCCTTAATATAAATGATAAAGCTGTAAACTTAAGACTCATAATATTTTGAGTATTACTCAAGAAGTAGATAACACTAAAATAAGGATGAAGCATAAGTCACTTGAGTTTATAATTACTATATAAACTCATAAAATAATATCTTCACAATAAAGTGTTACTTCTATACCAAAGAAAGTTAGGTGAAGACAAAAAAAACTATAAGATTTGATTTGAAATGGAAAGGTATAAATATAACCTTTTTATGGTTCAAATCAAATATTACAAAAATTATTTTTTTAATACTTGATAGATTAATTTGATGCTTCAACATATGTTACCAATAATAGATATTCATTAAAAAAAAGAAAAAATAAAGGGGGATAAAACCAAAAGAGAATGAGATATTTATCATTATAGGGAATCATCTTAAAGTGAAAGCGATATTAGTTTGTATTTATCGCCTACATCTAAAGATGATTCAATTGATAGATCTTGAGGATCCATGATGTATTCTTATAATCTTAGGAATTTGAGTTCTTTACTTAGAATTGTTAGAATATTATTTCCCCTTTGGTGATTGTAAACTTACTGTGATTCATTAAAAATTAACCTTTGAATTCTGTATAATAGTCTATACATAATTAATATGAATCTTAAGTTTATAATGGTACTATAATTAAATATTAAAATGAGATATAGTTTTATAAACTCCCTAAGATTATGCTTATATCTATGGGTCATTCTATACTTTTGTCTTATTAAAGAGAGACATTTAATCACCATATAAATAACCTATCGATAAATGATTATATATATCTAATTTATATAAAGTGTACATAAATGAAATCGATGGACAATTAGATAAAAAAGTCAAGATCTTCATATGTAATGAATTTTATGGTATTTATGATGAACCCAGTTATAATTCTAATTCTTTTGCTAGATTCTTAAAAAAATAAGGTATATATACTTAATATGATTTATCAGATGTGTTATAGCATAATATGATTGCTAGAAAATATAATCGTACCTTTATAGATATGGTTAGAAGCATGATAGATTATTCTTTTGTACTCAAATCAATGTGAGAAGAAGCTCCAAAGACAACTATGTATATCTTGAATGGTATTATTAGTAAGTAAATTATATGACTTCTTTTAAGTTATGAAATGATAGGAAACTTAACTTAAAATATTTACATATTTGAGATTGTCCTATAGAGATAAGGATCTTCAACTCATATAAAAGAAAATTAGATGTAATAACTATTTTTGAATATTTTATTATCTATTCAGAAAATTTTAAAGGAGTATATATCTTATTGCTTTAATCATAGTATGAGGACAATTAAATATGGTAATGTAAGATTCCTATAAAATAGCAAATTAGTGGGAGTGAAAATCTTGAAATTCAATTTTGATATACAGGGGATACAAGTTGATATTCCTTTATTATTCAAGAGATTATTGTTACTCAAATCATTAAATGATTTGATAAAAGGGAATAATAAAATAACATTACTAAACTCCTACAGTATATTGATATCGTTGTTAATGGTCATATAGAACAACCATAATTGACAATCTTGGGAATATCTCAAAGGGAAGGGAATCATATTATTTATGGTTATTATATGACATATCTACAAGAATTATATTATGATATAGGAATCAGGATCCCTTATTATTTTCACAAGTCATGAAAAGTAATGATTCTGAAAAGTAATATGATGCAATAAATAAAAAGTTAAAATCAATAACTAGAATGGTATTTGATAAATTTATCTAATTATCTAATAATTATAAAATAGTCTATTATATAAATATGACTCAAAGGATAATGTCGAATGATATAATGGTTGGTTAAAAGTTTTACTCATAAAGAATGTATCGATCATAATGAGATATTTAGTATTTAATGAACTCGTTAAGAATCATCATGACATTAGTGACTGAAGTTTGAGTTATATCATAATAATATGAAAATAATTTTTTTTTAAAGATCTAGCTTTATATGGGTTACTCTAAATGATTTACAAAGAAAATTAAAAAAATATAAAATTTGGTATGCAAATTCAGGAATCCATTTATGATCTTAAACAAGCTTCAAAATGCTAATATATAAAGGTTCTTGATATCATTATTTTTATATTTAAGGAAAATACTATTGATCAGTATTTATATTAGTAGGAGCAAGTTTATTATATTGGTCTTATATATGTATAATATTTTACTTTACGAATAGTGATTTTGGTTTATTATACTAAATCAAGAAATTTATCACTAAGAATTTTAAGATGATTGATATGAATGAGACATCTTATATTATTAACATTGAGTAATTCAATGATAGACCTCAATGATTGTGAAGACTATCTTAGAAAAGATATCTAAATCGAGTCTTGAAAAAATTTAATATACAACTTTGTTTTGTAAATCATAAAAGCAAAATTTTAGTCAATAGTAAATAATTTAAAATGACTTGAAAAGAATCGTATAAAGAAAATATTCTTCGTATATATGTAGTTGAAACTCTATGCTTAAGTCTATGTCGGAAAAGATATCAATTTTACAATTAAAATACTGGGCATATATTGGAGTTACCCAGAAGTAAAAACATTGAAGGACTACAAAGAAAGTAATAAGATATTCGAAAGAGACAAAGGATTATATGTTCACATGTATGAAATTATATCAGTTTAAAATGATGGTATTTTTTTTAAATGCTGATTGTATAAATTATCTCGATAATAGGAAGTCCACCTTATGGATAATATATATATCAATTAGAGGGATAATTTATTATTATTATTAATAGAAGTTGATTTTGTGATATGCTTTGGGGCCACTAATCAAACTTTAAGTTAGCGAACCAATTGTATCAAAATCATCCAAATCTTCAAGATATATGTACTTTCCTTTGTATTCGAAGTTTGAAAATCTAACAATATATTCATACGAATAAAAAAGAATAGTGTCATAGATTTCATCTATTCTTCTATTTCCTTTATCCCTTGAGGATCTTCTAGGTGTCTTGAAGACTATAATATATATTAAAAAATAAGAATAAGATCAAACAATAAATTAAGAACAAAAGGAGGATTTAGAGGTTACCCTTGTAGTCTAGCCTTTTGCCAAGTCAAGCCTCTTTCTTGATCACCATGAGAATTAATTGAGTTCTAAAATTTGATATTCAGTCTATAGGAGGAGGGATGAGTGTCCTTCGGCATTAGCTGAAGAGAAGACGAAAAAAGAAGAGGGGAGGTTTAGAGATTTTGAGGAGGAAGAGGATGAAAGATGGTGCAAAAAGATTGTGAGGAAGGTTTAGAGGGAAGAAGAAGGGAGGAGAGGTTGGCTAGGGGGAGGAGTGACTTAGAGGGTGAGTTAGGGCTGTGCTACCATGGAGCCTAACTAAATAGGGCTAAGTTGGGTTGTTGGCGATAGCATCACCGAAAATAGGAGCCTAGTAGTACAATCACTAACGCATACTACCCAATAGCCGTAGCATTGTCATTGCAGTTATCGATTAACTTACGCAATATCATCTCCCATATATTAGTGTAAGTCACGTAGCACTTCTAAGAGCCTAAGTTTGGCACAACTTAAAGCCCAATGATTGCTATAGTAAGTGAGCTCTATTTTAGCCCAACTTAAATTTGACCAATGTTATTAAACATCAATTACTCTTTTGGCACAAAGCTTCTACTAAGTTGTCAAAGCTTTTAGCACATTATCAAAACTTTCAACACATCATCATAGCATATCATTGAATATTCCAATATATCACCATTTTTTCTAGCATAACATTCGATTTTTGGAATATCGATTAATTCTCTGACTCGATGTTGAATTCCTCGGCTTGATGACTTTTTGACATGATGACCAATTCTTTGGCTCGATATTTGATAATGAATCCTTAGTCAATGTATTTTCTATACCACTTATCTCAAAAAATATTAGTTTCTCAATTTTATCAATTTGATTTCATCATCGAAATATGAGATTTAATAATTATCATACTTCCCAACACCAAAGTCCCATCATCAAGGATTAATATTTGGGTAGAGGTTAAGGATTAATATGTTATCAAAAAAAGCCTTGAATAATCCTTCTCAGGTGTCGATAAAGGTAATAATCTCTTGGCTTTGATAATGTAAACATTACAACATCTCAAGTTTGATGAATGCCCTTAGGAAAGGAATCATCGAAAAGAGCCAATAGTGCTTTTCTCTTTTTCTTCAATATATCCCTTGGCTTTTGAGCATTTCTCCAACAGCAAGGGTAAAGAAATTATTTCTCGACGAAGTATAAAATATATAGTTACATCATGATAAGAGTATAGAGAGACTACACCTCAAAAGCTCTAAGACATTTCATGATAGTAATATAATTTTTTTCTTTTTGTTCACTTACTCTCTCTCTCTCTCTCTCTCTCTCTCTACATCTTATTACAAAGCATGCAAGACTCAAGCTCACTAGTATTAAAGCTTGTTTGTAGAGGAGATTTTCAACTCTCTAAGTAGGGTTATACGATGGTCCAGGAGACTACAGAGGCCAACAAAAAGACCTTGAGTATATTTTAAGAAAAGTTGTTAGACCTTCAATCTATCGCAAATATATAGAGGAGAAACAATAGAGTTAAAGACTTGATATGGGATCCTAGGGAATGAGTTGTTAGCAAATATATATAGCTAACAATGTTGAGTTCCATCTAGGAGTGTAGAATTTGGAGAAATTGATATTTGATCTATAGGTGTTGATAAAAAGAGTTATGGATCATAAAGATGTGGATATCTTATGAGTATAAATATTTTGAGATATTCAAGAATGATCTTTTTCTATTTTTTAAATAGATATATTAATATGATTATATTTTTTTATTTTGTTTGAGCCACAATTATGTGTCTTGACATCACACTAGACTCTAGCTCCAATATAATATATAAAATGGATTAGTTGATTTTTCAACACAATAGGAAAATGCTCAATCATGGATTAGTAGGCACATTAAGATCGACATCAACGACGAAGCAAGAGTGCATGACATCATCTTAAATAATAAGATCAGTATATAATGAATGGATAATAACAAAAATTTATATAGTGTTTTGAGATGACACAAGTTATATTTGGATTCATGAAAAATACCAGTTGGATGCTTAATTCATGTGAAACAAGATTATTCTTACATGTATTAAAAGCTATTAATTTTAATATTAAAATTAAAATATCTGCTAGATGTGATTTATTATATTATGAATTGACACTCATAACAATTATATTAATAAAAATATTATTATTTTAATATATTAATTAAGAATGATAATGCCAAGAATTTTTTTCTTAATACAAATGAAAAAAGTAAAAATAAGTTATATATATATATATATATATATATATATATATATATATATATATATATATATATATATATATATATATATATATATAACGGTATGATTTAAAATTACACTGCTATGTATTGGTTAGTTAAGTATAACGGCATGATTTTGAAACATAACGCTTGCTCAGTGGTATTTATATAAGCCGAGCCCCCTCCATTGCACACCTAACAACCTCTCCCTTCCCTCCCTCGCGCTCTCCTCTCGGCTCTCGGCTCTCCTCTGCTCTGTTTGCGATCTCGTCGTTCTGTCCGGGTCGGAGCTTCTCGCCGGCGAACGGGCACAGTTGGGAGCGAGCACCCTCCTCTTCGATCTGGGGGGGAAGAATTTAGATTCTTATTGCAGTGATCTCATTCCGTCTCCTTTTCTGAAGGTTCCGTTTCGCTTGGGTCTTGAACTGTCTAAGTTTCGATTCGGGTTCAAGATTTTGTTGAATTTGGATTTTTCTTCGTTGTGATCGATCGTAATTGACGTTTCCAGCGACTTGAATTTTGTTGTTCTTGGGGTTCTTGATCAATTCTTGGTTATCGATAATCTAGGTTTTCGAGTTTCTCTCGAGAAGATCAATCTTTCTTGTTTTCTTGATCGTTTCTGGTTTCTTGTTTTCTTGATCGTTTCTGGCCACAAGGCCGATTCTCGTTCTGTTTTCCATCGGCAAAAATGGCTTCTTCTCGTACTAGGCGTGTGGAGTACGACCGCTTCATCCCGTTCCGGTCGGCGATGGACATGGACTACGCACGCTTTGCCCTAACCATGCCTTCGCGACCGCAGCGTAATGGTTCGAGAGAATCCCCATCGAGCGTGGCGTACCAAAAGCTTCTTGATGAGTGCATTTTGAAGAACAGGTCTCGTATCCTCGCTTTCAAGAGTGCACCCGAGGCGCCGGCCAGCATGCTGCCCCAATTTGACGAGCCCATTCGGCCGCCGAAGAAGCAGCAGAGGCGAATCCCTAGAGAACCAGAGAGGGTTTTGGATGCCCACGGCATGTTGGATGAAGATGGTTTGAATCTCCTCGACTGGGGAAGCAATAATATGTTGGCGATTGGCCTCGACGACACAGTGTGCCTCTGGGATGATGCAAACAAGTCGACTAAGGTGCTTCTACAAGCCGTAGAAGACAGCGGACCTATCACTAGCATCAGCTGGTCGCCGGATAGCACAGTTCTTGCTGTCGCATTAGGCAATTCAGTTTTAGCCTTGGTTGATCCGGCAACAGGAAAAGATGTGAATGTGACGGAAGAAGATGAGAACCTGACCCCTGTGTTGTCACTTGCGTGGAGAAGTAATTCAATCTTGACGGTTGGAAGATCAGATGGCACTGTTGTTGATTATGACTTTAGAAAGGATGACACGTCCATCTGTTTCTATAATGGGCATCGGCGTGGAGTTTGCAGTCTTAAATGGTCTGCGTTGTCGGGGCGGTATTTGGCGAGTGGAGGGCACGACAAACTAGTGTACATATGGGATGCCTGCATGCCGGTCTCACAACACCATCCTCGCCGACATAAGTGGCTTCACCGCATCAGCAGCCACACTTCCATTGTGAAGGCCCTTGACTGGTGCCCAACTAGGAGCAACCTGCTGGCTTCTGGTGGAGGTCGCAATGATCATTGCATTAAGTTTTGGAACACTGTTAACGGTGCTTGCTTGAACTCGATCGATGCTGGCTCTGAAGTTTGTGCATTGCTGTGGGACAAGAACAAATCTGAATTACTAACCTCCCATGGTTCTCCGAAGAATCAACTCACCCTGTGGAATTACCCATCCATGACGAGAGCGGCTGAGCTTTCCGGTCATTCATCCCGGGTTCATTTCTTGGCTAGGAGCCCATTGGGAGGTGTAGTAGCTTCTGCAACAGCAGATGAAACACTCAGGTTTTGGAATATCTTTGAGACTCCCAAAACAACAAAACCTGAATTGCCCTTTGCCCAATTTAGTGTCATAAGATGAAAAGGCTGATTGGTGGAAAAGATTATGAGAGCAATATGAAAGACTTCTCTGGTGCTTGACTTGAAAATCCATTGTTGGCAAAGTTGCACGGAGAAATTTGGTGGAATTAAATTGACAACACAGTTTCATAGTAAGCATGAGTGCAAGCGCCTATGGTAAGTTAGAAGCCTTACAACATTTTACAGCAGATTATGAGAGCAATATGGAAGACTTTTCTAGTGCTTGACATGAAGATCCATTGTTGGCAGAGTTGCACAGAGAAGTTTGGTGGAATTAAAGTGGCAACACATTTTCATAGGAGTATGACTGCAAGCGCCCAAGGTAAGTATCAATAATATTGCATCGTACTCGTAGAGCCTGCAAGCCATAAGTCATTCATCAATAATATTTTTCGAGATATTTTGATTCCTTTAGCCTTCTTTCTCTTTTATTTGTGTTTTTCGCTTTGCACTTTCCTAGCAAAATATACTACAAACTGATATTTAGCTCCATTTTTTGTCATTTTAAAACCAACAAATTATCTTATTAAGACTGTAGGTTTTTCAAGAGCATACATTATTGGAGTTGAATGTAAAGGTACTGAAGATGATACCTCACTATTGATGAATCACTTGAAGATTGCACAGTTAGCAGATGCAACTGGACTTTCTGTTGGTGGCTCTGCTTATCTAAAGTATGTTTCTTTTATCCCCATTGAACATGATGCAGTGATTAGTTCTATGGTTCCTCTAAATGTGCATTAATATAGGTATGGAATCTAGGAGTATATTATTACATTGGCTATGTCATTGAATGATGAAATTCACAAAATATATCTTTCTAAAGTTTTTTTATTTTGCTGACATGAAGTCCATTCTCTAATCTTACATCGGAAATATTTAATTGATGTCACTTACTGACTGTTATATGATATGTCATATTTAGTTATCTGTCTTTTGTATTTATCTCCCTTAAGATTCGAAAAGTTTATTGTATGATTGATGGGCAGCTACTGTTATCTGCTGGGATGATGTATGTTTGATTATACTTATTGGGGTCATACTAAACTGCATTTTTCAAACATCATGATTTAAATTCAAACACCCACAATTGTGGTTGCTTTCCATCTGAGCGAATGAGTTTTTTGGTGCTATCAGTTTCTTTGATGAGTTAATGTTGCTTTGATATTAGGTCAAAGAAATTACAAAAATCATAGAGAATATGAAGAGGTCAGAAATAATAAAGACAAATGTCAATTTTTATATATTTTGGTGGTCTTAAATGAAATAAAATACAAAGTTAGCTTTCTTGAGGTATGAGAGTTCTCTCTCGATGATTGTTATTTGTCAAATCTTAAGAAGGATTAGTGACCATATGACAATCCTATAATATGGGTTCTTTCTCTTCTCTTTTCAAAATATGCTATGGAGTAGATGTTAATAAATCCAAAATAGAGAGATTTGTGGACTTTCTGCAACCTTCCTGAGGTATGAGTTTTATCAATCGTTTTAGTCTGTTCATTTCCTAGGTAACAACAATTGCAATAGGTGGATATGGAGGATGCGATAGTGTCACTTGGTAGAATGACTTTTCTTGGTTTTCAGCTCTTTTGTTGCATACTTCCTACTTTCAATAGTATTTCTAGAGTAATTGTGATCAAAATATTTGTTAAACTTGCTTATCAAAATCAAATGATTTATCTTGGCTCTTAAAAGGTTGCTGAAATTAAGTGTGTAATTCATAACCTTGATGTTGAAAGTATATTTTCTTATGATGAGTTGTCGACAAGAAGTTCTTGTGCATTTATGACATCTGTATTGAATATCTACAATCTTTTTTGCTTACCGTAGTATTATTTCTCTAAAAAATAATCTGTAATTCTGTGATTATAAATGCACAATGCGAAACACTGATATGCAACTTGAATCTCACTCTGGCTAGCAAAGAAAACTATAAAAGTACTGAGAGAACATATTTGCTGCTTCTTAAGTTCAGGAAACGATGCCTTTTAGTCATATGTTAAAACACTGGAATTTATCCATTCTTTTGAAGAACTCAATCGATTGTATTTAGATGACTATTTGAACCTTTTATTGTTAATGTCCACCAGCTGAGCCTTGGTAGAATCATTAGGTTTGGGAATAGATGTATATGTACTAATGAATCATGAAATTTTATGATCATTTTCTATTGTGTATAAAACAAATTGCATTGTTAGTTAATTCTTTATGTTGTAGTTCTTCTTTTATTTTTCATGTACTAAGGTATCAAATCTTGAGTATTGACCCTACGGTGGTCCCTCTTGGATTCTTGTGGTATATATATTGTCTGAAATGGTATGGTTTGCATATCAAGTTATGCAGTATGTACTGGTCGATACAAACCAAATCGGACAAAAGTGAATTCATCTAAATTTTTATTTTTATTTTTCAAAAGAGAGATTTTTTTTTTCATTATTTCTTGTTATGAGTACATATGTTTTTAACACCGCCAATGTCGGTCCCAAGCCCGAATGAGAAAGGTGGAGGGTTGCACAAGGCCATTGAGAGTCAATGTTCAAAAAACATATCAAAACTCATAACTATGATCTTAAACATTTCATAATTTTACTATATTATTACTGAGAATTGATGTGAGACATATTCACTATCTAAATATCCTAAAATGAGAAGGGTGGACTGAGGTCATATGCAAGAAATCTTTTATATCAATATTCACATGTGTAAAATAAAGAAGTGTTTTCTTGGTCTATTTTGGACCAGCATGAGTAAAGAGTCCAAGAAATAGGATTAGGCTAATAACACAAAATATAGGAACATTTTTAGAAACAAGTTTAGATTGATACATGGAAGAAAATTTAATATATTTTATGTATAAGATACTTAGTGGGTAGGGTAAAAAAATGTAAAAGATTGCTAATACCAAAATAATTAGAAATATTAATTGTGTAAGTGGCTTTTGAAGATAAGGCTCAAAATAATGTTGTAAAATCAAAAGATATGGGAAATAATTATATTGCTATAATATTTATTATGAGAAAATATTTTGAATATATGTTTAAAGTTGAACGAGTTTGGTGGCAATAGAAAGGTTACAATGAAGGTGCCATCTATCCTAGTTCTCACTAGGCTCACTGTTAATGGACTTGAAGAATTTGTAAGCAGATTTGACAGTAGGCTTACTTTGATTGTCAAAATGCCGTAACCAAATATCCTTGTTAGGATCCATATGAAGATTAATCCTAAAAATGTTTTCCATCAAAGAGGGTCCAATAAAGCATATAATAACTCATAATTCCATCCTGTCATCACAAAACAAGGAACTAACATGAGAACCCAAAGAATTAAATTGAAAGAATCAATAAAAATATGTTTATGTGAAATAGGCAAATAAAAAATCCATGTATCTCAAACTATATGGTTAGAAGAACCATTATTTATAAATTTAAAGAAACCCATTTTCAAATGATCCATAGCCCTTAGTATGGTGAATTGCTTATTGTTCCAAGGGAAAACCTTGCCACATTTATCATAGACCAACCACATTAACTCATATGGTATCCTTATGATTTAGGTATTGAGCAATACACTTGATTTGATGGATAAATATAACCAAGTGAATGTCTTTAAGCATAATGACATGATCCAAAAAGATCATGTGTAAACCTCTAGAGCCATCAGATTTTTGTCAAAAGATATTTTCTAATACTCTGATTGATATTCAAAAAAAGAATATAGGGAAAAGCATTGAGAACTGAGTTAATGAGGATCACTTTCCCAACTTAAGAAACCTAAGGAGCCATGTCAGTAACGAAGTCTATTAGAGATTTGCTGTATGATATGATCGTGAGAATTAATGGAGATTCTTTAGGGGGCAATAAAAGTGGTAAGATATTTAAAAGAAAACATAGCCTATTAGATTTGATATTGATTACAAATATCCACATAGAGAGAAGATAACATAATTTATATATAGTGATCAGATTCCTCTCACAAGCTTGATTTAAAAGCATGGAAAGATGTTGTGAAACAATGACAAAATGTACGGAGAAAGGGGATCCTCTTGTCTAAAATCATGTCTTCCCTTAAAGAAATTAGAGGGCTTACCATTCAGCAAGCAAGCAAGCAAAAGAAGAAGAGGAAATACAAGAATAAATCCAGCATATGGACTTATATGGAAATTTGTCTAGTTTAAGCATGGTAAAGATAATCTCTCAAGAAAGTTTATCATATGCTTTCTTCAAATCAATTTTCATATGGATGTAATCATTCTTACTTCTAGAGCAATGCATAGAATATATAATCTCTTGAGTCATAAGAATATTATTATGAATACTATAATTGGTCATAAAAATAGAATATTTTTTAGAAATAAGATTATTAAGAAAAAACTTAATCCGATTAGCTAAAACTTTGACTAGAATTCTATAATTCACATTACAAAGATATATCGATCTAAAGTACTTGATATTAAGAGGAGTAAGACATTTAGGGTTAAAAAGGATAGAAGTCTTAGCTCAATTATCATCAAGTTCATGATATAATTAGAAGTGGTCGACATCATAATCCAATATAATTTATAAATTCAACAGTATATCCATCAGGTCTAGAGCTTTTACCATTGCTAAGGGATTTTAAGGTAACAACAATTTCAACCATGGAAAAAGTTTAGGAGAGAAGTGATATATATATATATATATATATATATATATATATATATATTGTACGTATCTGCCTCCTGTATATATTTTGCGTCGTCAAAGGAACTACTCCTCCATGCTGCTGAAGTAGCCTATCATGGGGTCGAAGGCGGAGGCGGAGGCGGAGGCGGACGGGTCGAAGACGCACGGCAGTAAACAGTGTTCCTGCATCTCCTCGTATAGGGTCCTCCGGGGCGCGCGGGCTGAGTGCTAGGGCGCAGGGCACCGTATGTAATATGCGGGTTCGCTTCCTTCACAGGGGTCGTCTCCCCTCTCGCTACACCAGTTCAAACAATGCACAAAAGACATGCATAGGATCATTAGAGCTCGATGCAGAACGAGAGTAGATAGTTCTCAGAGGCGTAAACAAACTTTTAACTCACGGCATGCTGTAGCTGACCTGTGACGAGGAAGACGACGATGACGAGTGTGAGGAGGAGAGAAGCACGACTCTTGACGACTGTCCTCATCTTATCGTCTTCGGCGGTGCTCTTATGATCGATTCTGAGGCGTGAGAGGGTTGGCTTTTATAGAGAAGGAAGGGGATGTGATATTTGGGACTTGCGTCACAGCGTTAACGTCATGATGGTGTCTCTTCTTCCCATCCAACGCCGGTGATAGGCTGAAAGAATGGGAGGATCAGAAGGAAGATGCTACCGGTGCCACACCAACATGATTGAGTTATCTCGTTGAATTAGTGGATGATACGTATTTTTGTGTTGAGGGTGTGGAAGAACGTGCATGGATGTATAAAACAGAATACTAACGAGCACATTAAGTAATATTGATTCGAGAGATAAAACTTATAACATAATTATAAGTCAATCATAATTACTAATAACTGCAAGTATCACGAACAACAGATGCTTTAACTAATAAGAACATGAGCATTTCTGACGTACAAAATGACCACTTATAGAGAGTCTTGTTTCATAGTTTCTTACACCAAGCTAAAACCTAAGTTAAACATGAGACAGCTTATAACAAATTACCCGACAAGCACATTAAAGTATCGGCAAGATATATAAATCATAGTTACTATAACCATGTGATAAGGGACCATTTGATCGGTCGATCATTGGTATGGCCCGTAAGCTCGTAAGGAATTGTCCGTGACCCTTTCAGAGCGCTTTGGTCGATGGGTTCTTTCAGAGCATGCGAGCTCTAAAAAATATCATTGAAGGTAAGGGAGACCTGACGGACTTATGTGATAGAAATAATAGAAGATAAGAACAATAATAGAAGAAGCTTTATTGTAGAAATGAAATAGCTTTAGCTTGAATATATTAACATGTTCCCTCTCCTATCTATACAGATTAGGAGGAAGGATTTTCCTCAACAGAATAAACAGAATAGAGAGATTTCTTTATATAGTTAGGGAAATCTTATCTTCTATCAAGTTGGAAAAATCTTATCTTCTATCATGCCCCCGCAAGATGGTGCTCCTGACAAGGATATCAATCTTGGATCGATGCAAAGAATAGTTTAAAGCGAGAGGCTTCGTGAATAGGGCAAGAGCAAATCGCTGTTGCTATTGTGATTGCTATTGCTATGAGGGCATAGGCATTCCCTTCGTTCTCCTTACGTCCGCCCTTCGTTCAATCCGCCGACTGTTGGCAGATCAGCGAAGACTACCGCGGTGAGGAAGATGAGGATTAGCCGTGGAGCCTCTTAGGAATGTAGCTGCAGCGGTGTTGGTCACTGGCCGAAGACAAGGGCGAAGCTTCGCTTTTCTCAGCAACGTTGGTCGTTGGCCGAAGGCAAGAGCAAAGCTTCGCTTTTCTCACTGCTCTGATGCCATGATAGAAATAATAGAAGATAAGAACAATAATGAAAGAAGCTTTATTGAAAAGGTGAAGTAGCTTAGCTTGAATATATTAACATGTTCCCTCTCCTATTTATACTCCCTCTCCTATTTATACAGATTAGGAGGAAGGATTTCCCTCAACATAATAAACAGAGAGATTTCCTTATATAGTTAGGGAAATCTTTATACTCCCTCTCCTATTTATACAGATTAGGAGGAAGGATTTCCCTCAACAGAATAAACAGAGAGATTTCCTTATATAGTTAGGGAAATCTTATCTTCTATCAAGTTGGGAAAATCTTATCTTCTATAGCCATTGGTTCCCCATACTTCTCCTCAACTAATGTGGAACTAAATGACCTTATCAATGCTCCATCCGGTAGGGGAGTCAAGGTGTACGACTTATGATAAGGGACCATTTGGTCGATCGGCCATTGGTATGGCTTAGTATGGCCCGTAAGGAATTATCCACTTTGGACGATGATGTACCCGCACAATTTTTTCTTTTTGAAGAATATGTGAACTTTAAAAAGTACCTTTAAAAGTAAAGGAGACTTGACGGACTTATGAGCCCTTGGTTCCCATGCTCCTCAACCAATGTGGAACTAAATGAACTTAAGAAATGAATAAATGATTTATTCTTTATAGTTTTTAAAAATTTTACCGAGCTCCCCTTCTTATTCAGAAAACACAATAAACTAAGCAAAAAAAAAAAACACTTCAAAATATCTAATACATAAATATTTAGTATTCTATTATGATTTAAGATATTTAGACTTTAAAATAAGTTCACTAATTGGTAAGAATAAATTGTAATGCGAAGAACTTTAATGTCAAGATTGAAATCTAATATATTGTATATCAAGGATAGATCATAGGTATATTCTAATATTATAATTGTAAAAAAATAAAATAACTATATGAAGGAAACCGAGAGGGGTAAGGATCACTTTTGGGTGGAAAGGCCGAAATCGAACTATGCTAAGAGCTAATTATAAACAAGATGTAATCAAGAGGTTGGATCAATTCTACTCCCTAAATTAATACATAACTCAAGCATTAATGGAAGGGAATATTACTTCCATAAATAACCCTTAATATAACTGAAAAAGATTTAATGCTTTTGATGGTAGTCAAGCAAATGGTACAAGAAAAATGATGACAGGTAAGGTGATGGTTGTCAATGAGGCTACGTCGATGGCGATCGATGGCTGATGTGATTACTCCTTTGGGTGATGATGCTGTTATGATGGTTGAAGATAAAGGAGAAGAGTGGTGGGGAGGAGGGAAAGAATAGATTGGGTAGTGCCTATTATCCTTAAGGATTCTCTTCTCACTTTGGTTTCTCATCTAAGATTTATTTTTTATGACTATATGCACTCAACTCTTCATTCATTTATTCATTAACTTCAAAATGTGAAAAGTTTGCAATGTTTTTATAAGAATATATATTCCTTAGATGAGTGTCATATGCTCCTTTCTAGAAAAAAAATGGTTAGGGATGCATAAGATGGAATATTATCACTAACATTTTCACCATAATCTTCTTGTTTATCTCTCCCATGATCATCATGAACTACAGGTAGAGGGATTGGATCCAAACTCCAAGGAATATAAAATGAGTTTTTTGGCTTCTCACCATCATCAAATAATTGGTCTTTAAGAAACACGAATAATCTTCTTGTTCACTAGATCCCATAATCTGTACCCAAACTCTTCATGACCATACCCCAAGAAGATACATGCTTTTGCTTTATTATTAAGCTTAGACCTCTCATTTTTTGGAATATAAATAAATGCTTTGCATCCAAAGACTCTCAAATAATCATAAGATCTATCTTTCTCTTTCCATACTCTCTCTAGAACATCATCTTTTAGAGGAACTAATAGAGAAAGATTTATAAAGTCAACTGTAATTCTCATAGCCTCCCCCCAAAATGATATAGGTAACTTGGCATGGGGAAGCATATACCTAATCATTTCTTCAATGGTTCTGTTCATCCTTTCTACCACACCGTTTTGCTGAAGGATTTTAGGAACTATTTTTTCAAGCCTAATATCATGGAACCTATAATAATTCTCAAAAGGACCCCTGTACTTGTCATCATTATCTACTCGAATACACTTTAGCTTTCTACCAGTTTCTCTTTCAACACTAACATGAAACTCTTTGAAAACATCGAGTACCTAGTCTTTAGATTTCAAAGTAAAAGTTCAAACTTTTCTAGAATGGTCATCAATGAAAGTAACAAAATAAAGAGCACCTCCAAGAGTTCTAACTTGCATAGTACAGATATCAGTGTGAATCAAATCAATAATATTTGATCTTCTAGATGATGAATATGTATGAAAGATAACTCTATGTGTTTTTCCAACTAAGTAATGATCACAAGATTCAAGAGATGTACCTTGCAACTTTGGTAAGAACTGCTTTCTAGTAAGAGTTTGAAGTCCCTTTTCGCTGATATGACCAAGTCTCTTATGCCAAAAATCTATGCTTTCACCCTTTTGAAAAGCATTAATCTATCTTTTGCATAGCTTAGCTCCCATAATCTAGAAAGAGTTTAACTTCGTTAGAGAACATTTAGTAAGCTTCCATTTGCTTTCACCAAAATAATATATAAATCTCTCATCATCAAGTCTGTTTATAAATATCAAGTTAAGATGAATATCTAGAACATGTCTAACATCTCTAAGTATCAATTTATAGGGAAATCTAGGAGGTGACATCATATGCATAGCGGAAGAACATAAAACAAAATCCTTAATTTTTTAAAGATGTGTTAGTAGTAATGTGAAGATTAGTGCGCAAAAATCGTGAAACTTAAAACGGTGTATATTAAAGATTATGTTACATAGGGAAATCGTATATCCCTGAATCCTTACATATCTCTATAAGAGGGTGAAGAGGGCCAAGCCTCCTCCTCTCTGGTAGTGATCCACACAGTAGGGCTACGATGATGCTCCTCAAGTCTCTAGGTCTGCTATCTGAGGAGGTGAGGGGGAGAGGAGAATAGGAGGTGGCAACCAAGAGAGACTCTGGCCTATGAACCATTGGTTCCCTCCTATTTATAGAAGTCCCCTATCAACTTAACCCTAATGGATCCTACTCTATTGGGTATTGGATCTCAATCCAACTATCAAGCCTCTTAGATTAGTGGATCTCTATCCAATAATATCTCATTGGCTCTTATTGGATCTCATCCATATGATCCAATAATTTAGGGGCTTATTGGATATCCAATAAGATATGAGCTTCGATGGATATCTCATATCCGAACCTCTACTCATCGCAATGCCTACCACATGTGTGTGACCCTTTAGGCCCAATATCGAGCTGGCCGTGAGTCATACCTGTCAGAACTCCTTCTGGCTTAATAATTCACTCGACTCATCGACTGCGGATGTACTAGGCCACTACATCGCAGTCCCCAAACTATATAGGGGAATGCAATCCATTGGACATGTCTATCCTCAGTTACCATATACCTATAGTCCCTCATCCATCTAATATCCCAGAGACTGTATACTGGGCATTATGCTATTAGATCCATATGGTTTCTGCTCGAGTCTCGCTCTAATCAGATTCTCTCAAAGAACTCTTTCTCTCTTAATCCGAATGACCCTAGCTAAGGATTTGTCTGAGCAAGAACATATGAGATATTCCTCTCATGACACCGAGAGTGGATGATCCTCTATCAGCACTTAATAGTCCTCGTAAGGTTGGCTATCACTTCCAATGATCGGTTGTGCTAGATCTGGAACCTTCATACCTATAAGTCCGGCATCAAAGAATGGAGTACTCATATTGGATATCCTTGGTGTCTCAAGTTTAAAGACCAGATACATCACTAGGACTACGGAATTGCTGTCTGACAATAAGGCATCATTAACCATCCAACATTCCGTAAGCGAATCAATCAGTGAACTCATTCTCCAATGAGCATATGTACTGTATCCCTAGTGTCCCTACACGAGCAGCTATGAGACCAACTGCATCCATCATATAGATAGGTATACAACACGCTAGTTTGTCTTATTATCTCGATGTCCCTCTTGAATAACCTATGACCGGGATTATTTAGGATCTATGTTTAAAGATGAATCGGTCTCATTATCGTGATCTCATCATGATCTGATTCTCATTGCATAGATCCATGGACATCACAATATACTCAAGCAACAGGCAATATAAAGTTATAAAATATCAAATAATAATAATAAATAAAAAGAATGCGTGTCAAGTCACACATGTCATCACTCACGTGATTGACTTGTAGGGCACCTATAACTAGCACAATTTACTACCAATATTGGTCTATAAGCAAATATCTCAAATATCCACAATCTTATATGTATCACTGTTTCCTATTCTAACATTGCCAAAATCACCAATAGTGTAAGATTTGAGAAAATCACCATAAAAAGTAATATGAAATGAAGCACTGGATTCAATTACCCAATTACTATCCTGAACTACAAGACTAACACATCTGTGATCACAAATAATAACGTATCACCTTCAGCAATAACTGTATTGGTCTATTTCTCATTTTTCTTCATTTCATTCTATTTTCGCTTCCAAAACCTACACTCTTTCTTCATGTGACCTAGCCTGTTATAGTGGAAACACTTGATATCTCTTCTAGACTTGGATCTTTCTCTATAACCATATAGATTTCTACTATGACTTCTTCTACGTCTTTTTTGTTTTTTAATAACAAGTGTACCAGAAAAATATTCTCCTTGTTCTTTCCTTCTGGTATCTTCAATTAGTAAATTATCTTTAACCATGTCTATAGTTAGAGTCCCCTCTGATGTGGAGTTACAAATTATCACCACATATGTTTGCTAACTTTCCGATAAAGAGTTGAAAATTAATACTCATTGCATCTCATCATCTATATTTATTTTCATAGCAACCAACTTGTTTTGCAAGACTCTGAAACAGGCTTATGTTCTCAATAATATTACCACTATCTTTATACTTTAAATTGACAAACCTTTTGAGGAGAGAAAATCTATTTCCCACTCTTTTTCGTAAAGAGATTTTCTAATCTTTGCTAAATAATATTCATACATCTTCTAATATATGCAATAGTTTTTCTACGTTGAATCTCTCATTCCTCAACTTCGTAGAAGATTTATCTTTAATTTAGATAGGCTTATACAAATCTTTGCAATGGAGTAAATCTTCCATCAAACACTTCCAAGTGGAATAATTTGACGAGTTCATTTTAATCATACCATTTGACTCTTCCATTTTAATCACACAAGAAAAAGTAGTACTAAACAACCTAGAGCTATAATACCACTTGTTGGAAAAAACTATTATAGTAGAATAATTCTTTTCCCTCTTTGTGTATTAAAATGAGTTCCTCATCAAAATATCAACTTGTTACTAAATGCAAATATTAACCAGAGTAGCAGTAGAACAATGAATCAATCATAACGTGAGACATTAATTATTTTATGTGAAAAACTCAATGCGGGAAAAACCATGGGATCGTAGTCCACTTCAAACTTCCACTATCACAAATAATGATAATAGGTTTACAATAATAAGTCTTCTCTAGAATAATCAGAGGATTACAATAATATCAAGAACAGACTCAACATTAACATATTATTATTGTCATAGATTTTATATAAAAAAAATTTTAGATCTCAAAAGGTATGTATAGCTGAAAACGAGGATAAACTACGTATTGGTACCGTTAAGATTATAGAACTTATTACAAGAATTTTTAACATAAAATTTAAGCTAAAACTGATCAAGTTTAACCGCTTCATCATCTAACAAAATTAATCGCTTAGATCATCTAACAAAAACTTCAAAATCTTACCTCTCTCTCCTATTCCTTTTCTCTGCGCCACCACAGTATCACCCACGCACGCACATACACCTCTGTTCATTGCCGTATGACATCGCGCACACCACTTCCTTTTTTGTTTTCTATTTTTATTTTAATAAATCATATTTGGACTGAACCCAAAACTAAATATATTTATATGCACACAACTTAACTAAACTAATTTTTTTTTTTATAAGAGATGAATGATGATAAAATGTATGCATCCGATCCTTGAAACATAATGAGTTATTATTGTTGTAGACTTGATGGCTGTGATTATGTTTTCATTTATATTGTACTTGACAAGTATTCACAATTTACATATGTTGTTGTTACGCAAAAAAATAATTAGATTATCTTTTGAATCATATATAGAGCAAAGAATATTATAATTTGAATTGGTATTGAAGCTCCACATAATTAGTCAGTTGCCGTCAGAAAAAGATAATTAAGAAGATGATTTTTCTTTGCTTTTCGCCCTGATAATTAACAAAAAGATTACTTTTTGATGTTATTAACTATTAATTAATGGTTTCCACTTATGGTTCTAATGATTTAATGCATAAAATCTTGAGTACCACCTGCATATGCACCAAGATTAAAACCCAGTTTGCATGGCAAAAGGAATGCAATAAATAAACTTCTTAAAGTGCTTTTGCTGATTCATTTACATGAAGCCATCAGCCTCCTACTCAGTGTAAGAAAACTCATCACTACTCAGTGCAAACATTTAAGTTTATCACTAAAAGATAATTTATTGATAAAATTATCACCAAACAATTTTTTACTGACAAACTATCATTTGTCACTAATATATTCTCACTAAATCTCCAAGATTTCCAAATTAGTTACAAAAATAAATCACCACTAAAATCTATAATCTAATGACAAATATGGTTTTTATTGTCGCTAAAATTTTTAACCACATGACCTAACCCGATGAAAGTTGGTGATAGATCACACCGTCATTAATTCTTTTAGTGATAATTTTTATATGTAACTAATAACTTTAAATTTTCTTGTAGTGTGATTTTAGAGCCTATCTCTCCGGAGATGGTCGACTTGTATCACGAGCTCATAGGTTGTCTTCTGATGGATATCATCATGCATTGTTCTTGATCGGAAGATCCACGATACATCCATTACCATCATGATCAGGACAAAAAGAGTGATCAACTTAATATATTTTTTAGAAAAATAAATTTATTATTTCAAAGATCTAAAAGAACACATCCTTGATCTTCGTAGTTCAGAAAAGAGGTCAGGCCTCTTGTCATTGTTCTTTCCAACAAAAACTACATCTGTTGTTTCTTATCCAATTAGCCGATCAGTTGGCGTGCTAATTACCCTTTCTCTATGTATACACACCAAGCTGTATTCGGTGAATTACTGCAACAAATGCTTTAATGATGATTCTTGATACTCCTCCTAATCATTACTACTGCATAGCATCTCTAGTGATATTAAGCAATTAATGTTCATGATCAATTCTGCATCTGCTTCAAGGATGATTCTTGATACTCCTCTAATCATTCCTTGGCTAACATGCAACTCTTGTTCTTCTTCTTCTTCTTCCACCTTTTAAGTCAATGTTCTTCTTCCACCTTTTAAGTCAATGAGTTTCACTGGCTCTCATTTTGTTGGAGAGGTAGGATTTATAAGTATTTTTGAATTCTTTAAGTTGTTTGGAGAACTAGAATTACTAGTACGATACGAAACTAAGTACATGAAACAAATTTTGATATTGAATTTTTGTTTTTCTATAATTATCTCATGCGCCTCATAATTTAACAGTTGGTCGGTATGGAAGAAAAAAATAAAATTTTAAGTATACCTAAGATTTTTTTAATAGATCTAAAGAGAGTGAAAGAAATTTTTAATGACTTATATGAGAGAATATACAAGGGGCATGAGTTTATCCCATGTAACTCAAAAACGCTTAAAATTTACTTTCGATTTTTATATGATTCTTTTTATGATATAGATACGGAGTGTCAAACTATATTGATATTAAAATAATTTTAAAATTTATATCTTATTATTAGCTCTATAAATTGTTCCATTGATATCAAGATATTCTCTATATCTTAAAAACTAGTTATTTTTCTTTTAATATTGTGAAGATGAGAGATTAGCAAACTTCTGTTAAGATTGTGGTAGGCCAATCAAGAGACTAGTATAAATGAGAACTTGGTCGAGCTAATTAAACCTGCACCCGAGATCAGTCACTCGGCCAATAGGTCCAATCTTTGTCCGATTCTCATAGCTCGGTCCCCTAACCAACGACTTGCCAATATCATTCTGCCTGGGCCCAACCACCCGATCAATAGTTCCAACCCTTCCCAAAGCACAAGGCGCCACCCGCCGAGCAGCCCCACGACGAGCCAGCCCGACTCGCTAGTCTTAAACTTGAGCCCGAGATCAGTCACTCGACCAACAAGTCCAGTCCTTGCTCGAGTCTCACAGTTCAGTCCCCTAACCAGCAACTCGCCAATATCATTCTGCCTAGGCCTAGTCGCCCGGCCAACAGTTCCGACCCTTCCCAAAGCACAGGGCACCACCCGTCGAGCAACCCCATGACGAGCCAGCCCAACTTCCCCTCACAAGCAAGCAATACATCGACGGCACTCTGACCCAGGTGCACCCCTCGCCCTCTCGCAAGGACCCCTCGGTGGGGGGGGGGGGGGGGAGAAGTGATAAGGTATATTTTGGGACCAGGCCACATCACCATCAACACCGCGCCACATCACCGCTAGGTCAGCAAGAGAAGTACTCCCACGTTCCAAGCCAGGATCCATACCAAGGCGTTCCTCGGTACGTTCCGTCCCGGAAAGCTCGGGACGGCGCCGTATGGCACCGCTCCGTGCGTCCCGGAATGGCGGTCGCACAAAGGTACCATCTCGCCCCTCGAGGATCGACCGCCACGCCAAACCCATGTACGGTCGACCCTTGTACAGTAGTATAAAAATCCCTAGTCGACATTCGGCTAGAGGGGGGCAAAAAAATAGAAAACCAAGCACTAACTTACTTATTGAGGGGCCAAAGTCGGTAATCAACCGACGAGAGCCTTCTATGCAGGAGAGTGGCCACCCCCCTCGAGACATGACCATCTCAATCGCGAGCCGTCCTCCTCCAAGTGAATTTGATATCCCGACTAGTGCCTAGTACCATCTATCCAAGAGAGCAGACAATCCCGAGGCGTGGCCACCCCGACCGAGAGTCGCCAACCAGCATCTCGACTGAGAGATGCCAATCAACATTCCAACGCCAACACCCCATCCTAAGGGCGTGACCGACCCAGGCACCCAGCTCAGCTACCCGAAGACTCCCGACATCGACCCGTGGACTAGGCCGTGCTGACTCATCGGGCACGGCGCATCAGTTCACCAACATCACCAATGGTTTTGCTTGGTTTCATTCGAAACAATTGAAAACTGTGCATCAAGAGATTTATCTTAGATTCTTTTACTCTACTTATACCTTCATTAGTAATTTCAAGTGTGTGCCAAATATCGTATACAGTTTCACAAGTCGAAGTACGATTAAACTTATTTTTGTTCAAAGCACAAAATAAAGTATTCATAGCTTTAGCATTTACCGAAAATGATTTTTTCTCAAAATCATTTCATTCATTAATAGGTTTAGAGGGTGTTTGAATACCAAGTTCAACGACATTTCATAAATTGAAATTCATAGAAAGCAAGAAACTCTCATTCATATTTTCCAATACATGTAGTGCTAGTCATAGATGCTCGGCAAGCCAATCACGTGAGTGATGGCACATGTGACTTGATACAGAATCTTTTTGCTTATTATATTTTAGCGTATATCACTTTATAACTATTGCATAAATGCATATATATATTGTGATGTCCTTGGATTTGTGCAATGGGAATCGGATCGTGATGAGATCACGATAATGAGATCGATTCACCTTTAAACACATATCCTAAATAATCCCGGTCATAGGTTACTCGAGAGGGACATCGTGATAACCGGATAGACTGGTGTGCTATATACCCGTCCATATGATGGATGCAGCTGGTCTCATAGCTGCTCGTGTAGGGACACTAGGGATACAGTACAGGTGCTCATTGGAGAATGAGTTCACTAATTGATCCGCTTACGGAATGTTGGATGGTTGATGATGTCTTATTGTCAGACAGCGATTCCGTAGTCCTAGTGGTGTATCTGGTCCTTAGACTTGAGACACCAAGGATGTCTTGTATGAGTGCTCCACTCTTTGATACCAGACTTATAGGTTTGGCTGTCCCAGATCTAGTACAATTGGTCATTGGGAGTGGTAGTCGACCTTACGAGGGCTATTGAGTGTCGATAGAGGATCATCCACTCTCGGCGTCATGAGAGGAATATCCCATGTGTTCTCGCTCAGACAAATCCCTGGCCAGGGTCATTCGGGTTGAGAGAGAAAGAGTTCTCCGGGAGAATCTGATTAGAGCGAGACTCGAGTAGAAACCGTATGGGTCTGACAACACCATGCTCGATATACGGTCTCTGGGATATTAGATGGATGAGGGATTATAGGTACACGGTAACTGAGGACAGACAGGTCCAATGGATTGGATTCCCTTGTATCGTCTGGGAACTATGGCGTAGTGGCCTAGTACGTTCGTAGTCGATGAGTCAAGTGAATTATTACAGAGATAATAATTCACTGAGTTAGAAAGAGTTCTGATAGGTATGACTCACGGCCAGCTCGATATTGGGCCTAGAGGGTCACACACATATGATAGGCATTGCGATGAGTAGAGGTTCGGATATGAGATATCCGACGAAGCCCTTGTCTTATTGGATGCAGATGGAGGACCCATTAAGGTTTGACAAGGGACCTCTATAAATAAGAGGGATTCAGAGCCTCATAGGCTAGAGTCTTTGCTTGCCTTTCCTATTCTCCTCTCCCTCTCCACCTTAGAGCAGGCCTAGAGCTTTGAGGAGCATCGTCGCAACCCTGCTGTGTGGATCACCGCTAGAGAGGAGGACGCTTGACCTCCTTCACCCTCTCCTAAGGATCTGTAAGGAAATAGGGATATATGATCTCCCTAGGTAACACAATCTATTCTATACGCAGTTTTGAGTTTCGCGGATTTTGCGCATCAATCTTCGCACGACGACGAACATCTTTTTGGGAATCAGGGATTTTGTTTTCTTGTTCTTCCGCTGCGCATGTGATGTCGCCCCTATGATTTCCCAACAGTGGTATCAGAGCCAGGTTGTTCGTGCGAATGATTGGTTTTGAACTGCGTGTGTTGTGTTTAGGAGGAATTTTGACATCAAAATCGTTGACGCAAAAACAAAGAAGGGCAGCAACAGTTGCTACCCTCGATCTGCGTGCGTGCAGCGCAGCCGAAGGCGGGCAGCACAGGGGCTGCGTCTGCAGCAGCCGGCCGGCGGCCTGCTTGCAGCAGGCTTGCGTCCGGCGGGTCTGGCAGCCCGCGGGCAGAGGCGCCTGCGGCCGCTTCTCCCGCGGGGTGAGACGCCGCAGGGCAGCGGCGCCTGCCGCCGCTGCTCCCGCGGGCGAAACCCCCCCCACAGGGGCGGCCGCCCGGCGGGACAGCACCGCTTGCGGGCGTTGCCCCGCCGGCAGAACCGCCCGCGGGGGAGCCCACCTGCAGCGGCATCGCCGCCAGCCGGCGTGCCGCCTGCAGGCGAGGGCAGCGCCCTCGCCCCGCTGCACAGGCCGCCGCCAGCAGGGTGGCGGCGGCGGCAGCAGCAAAGGGTAGTAGGGCATTAGGGTTTTCTGAGCAAAAGACAGTTTTGGCCCTCGAAATTTGAGAAATTCTAGTTTCTGTCTTTTGTCCAAATTACAAAAATACCCTTATAAATTCAGAAATTCCCTATATGTCCCTGATTTCAGAAAATATTAATTAATTAAAAGGTTTAGTTGATTATTATTTTTATTATTATCTAGTAGTCCTACATGATGATGATTATTTATACATGTGATGTATGATGTGTGGACGGATGATCATGGACCGTGTGATGTGTGTACTTGTGATTATTATTATTGAGCCTCCATTATATTTCTCGTTTATTGTCCGGCCTGCGTGCCTATGATTAAATTGTAATCACATGAGAAGGCGCAGCGGGAGCGTGGATGTGATAGCGGGACCCACGAGACGGACGATCGTGATGCATGGAGATGCATCAAGATGTTGACGGAACCGACGAGGACGAGATGGACGATCATAGGGCATGGAGATGCACCGTTGCACACATAAATCTTGATGTGAGTGATTAGGCCTACTGGCTCAGGCCTAATCATATTAGGTTGTGGTCCATGATCATCTGGTGTGATTGCTTATACACATACTAGATATGTATATATATTTGCATGCGATGTAGATATATATAAAATATGTATATGTGTGACATGTCATATTAGGAGACCAAATCATAGAAACATCTCTCGATAATATTAAGTCGGTAAACGTGAGGCAATTAGATTGACCCACGTGGCCTTCCATCGTTATGAGTAGGAATCGATTCCCGGTGTAGGTTGAGTTGGTCGAGTCCCTCGAGACTCACCTATATCGCGATTCGCTATATTGCTTACGACATAGAGATGTCACCGGTGACCTGAGGGCATGGTATGCTTGGTCGAGTCCCTCGAGGGTATATCATCAAATCAGACTCATCTTGTAACGAGGGTGTTGACTTAACCGAGCATCATGGTTGGTCGAGTCCCTCGAGACCATGGTGATTCGGAGGCCGAACAGGACGGGAATCACAAGGAGTTGTGATCGGCAAGAGTTGCCTACCTTTTAGGCTTAGTGTGATTGGTCGAGTCCCTCGAGGTTACACTAAGATGCTGATTGGATCCTGATCCCCATTAGAAGTCTGTCGGAGACTTCCGTTTCACGTGCTGAGGGTGTCGCGTGACTCGTTAGTAAAATAGTGGGAGCATATTAAGATATAAGTCCATATCTTGATAGTTTATTTCTTGCAAAATCTGCATGTTATTCATTTCTGCTGCATCTTTATTTTTAGAAAATGTCGCTTTCAAATCCCTTACGTGGCATACTTGATGTCAACCACCTCACTGGTCCAAATTATACGGATTGGCTCCGTAACTTGAGAATTGTTCTCACAGCGGAGAAAATCGTGTACGTCATTATACAGTGATGCCTGCGCCCGAAGAAGGGGCAAACGAGGATGAGATCGCTCGCTACCTGAAGTACATTGATGACTCCACTCTTGCTCAGTGCTATATGTTGGGCTCTATGACTCCTGAGTTACAGAGACAACATGAAAAGATGGATGCCAGATCCATTCTTCTACATGTCCGTAAATTGTTTGAGGAACAGGGAAGGACTCAACGATATGAGATATCTAAGAGCCTCTTCCGCGCTAGGATGATTGAGGGGACACCGGTTCAGAACCATGTCCTAAAGATGATTGAGTGGATAGAGAAACTCACAGGTCTAGGAATGGTCCTAGAGAATAACTTGTGTGTGGACATTGTGCTTCAGTCCCTACCAGATTCCTTTTCACAGTTCATAATGAATTTTAATATGAACAAGTTTGAGGTGACTCTCCTAGAGCTCCTCAATATGTTGAGGGAGGCAGAGAGTACTATTAAGAAAGAGAAGCCAGTTCTCTATACTGGTGAGACCAGTAAGAAAAGGAAAGCAGAAAGGTCCCTTAAGAAGGGAAAGGGCAAGGGTAAACCAGGTAAAGCAAAGGTTGCTAAGAAAGACCCAGCAAAGGACAAAGGTCAGTACTTCCACTATGGTAAAGATGGGCACTGGAAGAGGAACTGCAAAGAGTACCTTGCAGAAAGGGCGAAATAGAAGCTTGGAGAAGCTTCAGGTACATTCATGATCAATCTCCAATTGTCAGATTTGTGTGATAGTGCATTGGTATTGGATACCAGTATTGCTTATCACATCTACAATTTATTGTAAATTCTAGCAAAGCCGATGGGAGATTGACGGAGGAATATTGCATAAAGATTTGTTTATGCAATACACTACTCCACATATTATGAATGTAAGTGTCTAAGAGGAAACGAGATGAGGTGAACAGTGCATACCTATGGCATTGTAGGCTATGTCATATCCATGAGGGAATGATTCAAAAGTTGATAAATGATGGATATCTAGATCCATTCGACTATGTGTCATATGCAACTTGCGAGCCTTGCCATTTAGTGGAACTGGAGAGAGAGCCGCTGAGCTGTTGGAACTCATACATAGTGATGTATGTGGACCCATGTCAACTCATGCCATTGGTGGTTACTCCTACTTCATTACCTTTACTGATGATTTCTCAAGGTATGGATATGTGTATTTAATGAAGTACAAGTCCGAGGCCTTTGAGAAAGTCAGAGAGTATAAGAATGAGGTGGAGAACCAGACTGGAAAGAGTATCAAAACTCTTCGATCAGATCGAGGAGGTGAGTACTTAAGTACAGAGTTTACTCAATTCCTCAAGGACCATGGGATATTATTCCAATGGACACCTCCTTATACACCTCAGCTCAATGGTGTCTCTGAAAGGAGAAATCATACATTATTAGATATGGTACGGTCCATGATGAGTTTTGCTGACCTACCCATCTTATTCTAGGGATATGCCCTAGATACCACAGCTTACCTTTTGAACAGAGTTCCAACTAAGTCGGTAGTGTCTACACCATATGAGATATGGAAAGGGAAGAAGCCTGATCTTAAGGTTGTTAAGATTTGGGGTTGTCCTGCCCATGTTAAAAGACACAACCCCGATAAGTTAGAATCAAGGACAAAGCGATGCAAATTTGTGGAATACCCCAAGGAAACTTGTGGGTATTATTTCTATCATCTCGAGGACCAAAAGGTCTTTGTAGCTAAGAGAGCAGTGTTCCTTGAGAAGGAACACATTCTTGGCGGAGACAGTGGGAGAATGATAGAGTTGAGCGAGGTTAGAGAACCAAGCTCAAGCACCACTCTACAGCCCGAGTTTGTTCAGGTACCTAATACACAAGTTTCAACTTTAAGCAGGTCTGATAGAGTATCCCATCCTCCTGAGAGATATGTGGGACATATTAGAGGAGAGGATGTTGAGGATATTGATCCTCAGACCTACGAGGAGGCTATTATGAGTATAGACTCCGGGAAGTGGCAAGAAGCCATGAATTCTGAGATGGATTATATGTACTCCAATAAGGTTTGGAACCTAGTTGATGCGCCCGAAGGTATTGTACCCATCGGTTCCAAGTGGATCTTTAAGAAAAAGATCGGAGAAGATGGAAAGGTAGAGACCTATAAAGCAAGGCTAGTGGCTAAGGGGTATCGTCAAAGGCAATGTGTTGACTACGACGAAACCTTCTCACCCGTAGCAATGCTAAAATCCATCAGAATTCTATTGGCTATTGCAGCACACTATGATTATGACATCTGGCAGATGGATGTGAAAACCACATTCCTCAATGGGAACCTCGAGGAGGAGGTGTATATGATGCAACCTGAGGGATTTGTGTCCAAGAACTGCCCAGATAAGGTGTGTAGGTTGCTTAGATCCATTTATGGACTAAAGCAAGCTTCCCGAAGTTGGAACATAAGATTTGATGAGGCAATCAGATCTTATGACTTCGTTAAGAACGAAGATAAGCCTTGTGTGTATAGGAAGGTAAGTGGGAGCGCTATCACCTTTTTGGTATTATATGTGGATGACATCCTGATCATTGGGAATGACGTAGGAATGCTATCCATAGTAAAGGCTTGGTTATCTAGACACTTCTCCATGAAGGACTTAGGGGAAGCATCCTATATCTTGGGGATTTGAATCTATAGAGATAGATCCAAAAGGATGCTTGGCTTGTCCCAGTCCAAGTACATAGAAACCATTGTCAAATGGTTTGGCATGGAAAATTCTAGAAGAAAGGGCGAACATGAATATGATACCTTATGCCTCAGCAATAGGGTCTATCATGTATGCCATGCTATGTACTAGGCCTGATATAGCGCATGCTCTGAGTGTCACGAGCAGGTATTAGGTGGATCCAGACTTGGAGCACTGGAAAGCAGTAAAGTGTATCCTTAAGTACTTGAGAAGGACTAAGGATCTTTTACTAGTATATGGAGGTAATAGCCTTAAGGTTGAAGGCTACACTGACTCAAGTTTTTAGTCTGATGTCGATGATAGCAAGTCGAATTCAGGGTGTGTGTACACTTTAAATGGAGGAGCAGTGTGCTGGAAGAGTTCCAAGCAAGATACCACTACTGACTCACCACAGAGGCGGAGTACATTGCTGCATCAGATGCAGCAAAGGAGAGAGTTTGGGTGAAGATGTTCATTACAAATTTGGGAGTCGTTACGGATAGCGAAAAGTCAACTTCCTTATATTGCGACAACTATGGGGCGATTACTCAAATAAGGGAACCCGGGTCTCATCAGAAGTGTTCTGAGGAGGTTCCAGCTTATCAGAGAGATCGTAACCCGAGGATATGTAGCAGTGGAAATAGTTCCATCCGAAGATAACATTACAGATCCACTGACAAAGCCGTTGTCTCAGATTGTCTTTGAGCGTCATAGGGGTCTAATGGGGATCAGACACATATGTGATTGGCTTTAGGTCAAGTGGGAGATTGCTAGTCATAGGTGCCCGGCAAGCCAATCACGTGAGTGATGGCACGTGTGACTTGATACAGAATCTTTTTGCTTATTATATTTTGGCGTATATCATTTTATAACTATTGCATAAATGCATATATATAATGTGATGTCCTTGGATTTGTGCAATGGGAATCGGATCGTGATGGAATCACGATAATGAGATCGATTCACCTTTAAACACATATCCTAAATAATCCCGGTCATAGGTTACTCGAGAGGGACATCGTGATAACCGGATAGACTGGTGTGCTGTATACCCGTCCATATGATGGATGCAGCTGGTCTCATAGCTGCTCGTGTAGAGACACTAGGGATACAGTACAGGTGCTCATTGGAGAATGAGTTCACTAATTGATCCGCTTACGGAATGCTGGATGGTTGATGATGCCTTATTGTCAGACAGCGATTCCGTAGTCCTAGTGGTGTATCTGGTCCTTAGACTTGAGACACCAAGGATGTATTATATGAGTGCTCCACTCTTTGATACCAGACTTATAGGTTTGGCTGTCCCAGATCTAGTACAGCTGGTCATTGGGAGTAGTAGTCGACCTTACGAGGGCTATTGAGTGTCGATAGAGGATCATCCACTCTCGGCGTCATGAGAGAAATATCCCATGTGTTCTCGCTCAGACAAATCCCTGGCCAGGGTCATTCGGGTTGAGAGAGAAAGAGTTATCCGGGAGAATCCGATTAGAGCGAGACTCGAGTAGAAACCGTATAGGTCTGATAACACCATGCTCGATATATGGTCTCTGGGATATTAGATGGATGAGGGCCTATAGGTACACGGTAACTGAGGACAGACAGGTCCAATGGATTGGATTCCCCTGTATCGTCTGGGAACTACGGCGTAGTGGCCTAGTACATCCGTAGTCGATGAGTCAAGTGAATTATTACAAAGATAATAATTCACTGAGTTAGAAGGAGTTCTGACAGGTATGACTCACGGCCAGCTCGATATTGGGCCTAGAGGGTCACACACATATGGTAGGCATTGCGATGAGTAGAGGTTCGGATATGAGATATCCGACGAAGCCCTTGTCTTATTGGATGCAAATCCAATACCCACTAGGGGAGGACCCATTAGGGTTTGACAGGGGACCTCTATAAATAGGAGGGATTCAGACCTCATAGGCTAGAGTCTTTGCTTGCCTTTCCTATTCTCCTCTCCCTCTCCACCTCAGAGCAGGCCTGGAGTTTTGAGGAGCGTCGTCGCAACCCTGCTGTGTGGATCACCACTAGAGAGGAGGACGCTTGACCTCCTTCACCCTCTCCTAAGGATCTGCAAGGAAACAGGGATATACGATCTCCCTAGGTAACACAATCTACTCTATACGCAGTTTTGAGTTTCGCGGATTTTGCGCACCAATCTTCGCACGACGACGAACATCTTTTTGGGAATCGAGGATTTTGTTTTCTTGTTCTTCCGCTGCGCATGTGATGTCGCCCCTATGATTTCCCAACATGTAGTACGTCCCATTAAACATAGGAGGACGAGCGATAGAGTAACCTTCTAGATTACCTACAAAAGTCATTTAATCTCTCTTGGATGTTAAACCAATCAAGAAAATTTTGGCTCTGATACCAACTGTTAGGACCGTATTGGCACTACGAGAGGGGGAAGGGGGGGTTTGAATTAGTGCTTTCATAAAAACCTCGGTTTAAAATTTTTCATTCGATGAAACCATACCGGAAATACGTTTAAAATTAGAGAGCAAGTGAGAGTAGTAAACAATTAAATCAATAAGTAATGACAATGAAAAATAGAAAGAAAGTGCAAACCAAATTTATAGTGGTTCGGTCGTCGTGACCTACATTCACTCCTGATTCCTCTTCCATTGAGACCACTAGTGTTCACTAACGATCTTCTTTCAATAGGCAAAGACCAACTATCCTCTTTACAACTCTTTCTCCTTTTAACAGGCCTAGGAGAGGACCTTTACAACCCTCGTTTACAAGGAAATCCTCACAACCTCTCTTAGAACCTCTAAATTTAAGAAGGAATGACTCAACTTTCTAATAGAGTTTTCACACTCTAAACCATAAGTTTTCATTCTCTTTTCTTGCTCACTCAAGTAGGAAAGAGTGAGATATTTATAGGCCCCAAATGACTTAAAAAATAGAGCAAAAAAAGGTCTCATCCTAGGTTTCAAGAGTATTAGTGGTACCACTGCCTACAGCCCTGACAACTAGTAGTACTACCGCATAGTCTGGGCGGTACTATCGCCAGACATCATGGGAGACTGTGTTTGGGTGGTACCATCGCCAGTCTGGGCGGTACCACCGTCGGGTCTTCCAGAAAACGTACACTTCGTACATTTCGGCTCATAGCGGTTTCACCGCCTGTTCTGGTAGTGCCACCGCTTGACCTAACTCTAGATCGCTGAATGAGCCTCCCAATGGGCCGAACTCAACACCAAATTAAGCCCAATGGGCCCCTAATTGAGTTAGCATAGTTACATCTAAAACTATCTCAATTATATCTAATCTACTTCGATTAAGACATGATCAATTACAAGACAAGAATACTATGTTGTCCGACATGTCATTGGTTCGTTCGATGCTTCGTCTGAACCTTTGGTGCATCGTCCTCTCCTTCGACATATTGCCCGATCGACATGTTGACCTTTCGCAACATTCAATTTCCTTGGCATAATGTCCAATACGTCTAGCCCGATGCCCAAACTCATAGCACAAAGTCCTTCTACAGGCATATCGACCAATCTTTTGATATGATGCTCTTCGGCCTAACGTCTGATTCTTCTACTTCAATTGATTTGTCTTTCCATGATCGAAGTTAGTCCTACGTCACTCAAACACTAATTAGATCATAACTTCATCAATTAATTTTATCATCAAAATCCGAGATTCAACATATATATACATATGTATATGTAATACATATGTATATACATATACATATGTATATGTATATATGTATATACATATGGTCAGACCAGAAAAAATTAAAAATTTAATTATTAATCATTTTGATTCACTAACTAGTCCATTTAACTTTAAATTGCATTTATTGTCACAGATTTTTAATTTTTTATATAAACATTTTAATCTTTTTTTTATCATAATAATTTTTTAGGAGGAAGGAAAAAATAATCGACTTGGAAGAGTAGATGAAGAAAGAGATAAAAGCGCATGGACGAGTAAACAATTAATATATTTTTTAATGTAAATTTTAATTGAATATATCAACTAGTTTAACAAATAAAATCCTTAACAATTATTGTAAAAAGAAATGTAAACCTTTGGTAATGTTGGGTCTAGCTGAAAGGAGAAAAAGTTAATGTTGGAAGGTTTTACTAGATGAACGAACAGACTAAATTTCATCGGTTTTAATCTAAATTTTATATAAAGAATTATTGTAACAAGTTTGATAATATTAATGATACCGATATAATTTATCTTCTCTAAGGTGCTTTTTCGCTATACTCATTTGGTGAGACCTAAAATTTTTCTTTAATGGAATCTATTTGTGATGATGATGATGATATGTTATTGTTGAGCCAAGATATGTGTTCTTGATGTTATTATGATTTTTTAGTTATTCTGAAGAATATTTATTGTAAACCTGTTATTATTATTGGTAATAGTGAAAGTTTGAAGTGGACTATGGTCGTGTGATTTTTCTCGTATTGAATTTTTCACGTAAAAAATTCGGTATCTCACATTATGATTGATTCATTGTTCTACTATTTATGCTGCTTTGATTAATATTTGATTATCATAAAAAATTGATAATTTGATAAGAAACTCATTTTAATACACAAAGAGGAAAAAATTTTATTTTACTATAATAATTTTTCTCATATAATTCATAGTAAGGTCATAATATAAAAGAAAATGACACACTTAATCATTTTATTCATTATAATAGTTTCCAATCTCTCGATTGACATCTAGACATTTTAATTTCTTAATCTCTCTTCATCTACAAGAGAGATCCACACAAGGACAAGGCATGCCATACGCTAATACGCACTAATACGCTAAAATGCACGTGCGCACACACACACACACACATATATATATATATATATATATATATATATATATATATATATATATATATATATATATATATATATATATATATATATATATATATATATATATATATATATATATATATATATATTCAGATATAGGCGGCTGCGGACAAGCGTGGAGTCGGAAAGACTTTAAGAGGCACGGCCTTGGGAATGGTCAACCCGTGCTTCTCCTCCATGTCGAGCTCCTCGTCTCCATCAGGAAGTCTCCAATTGAAGGAGTGCACCAAGGCGCCCAACATGTACTGAACAAACACCGTGCCAGCCAGCTTCCCCGAGCAGATCCTTCTCCCTGCTCCGAAGGGGATGAACTCGAAGTCATTGCCCTGGGGATCGTACTTGGCTCCCTCGCCACCGGCGACGAAGCGGTCGGGGTCGAACACCAGCGGGTCCGCCCACACCTTCGGGTCCCTCCCGATGGCCCAGATGTTGACGAGGAGGCGACTGTTGCTGGGGATGCGGTAGCCGCCCACCTCGCACTCCTCGTAGGAGAAGTGCGGCAGGCTGAGAGGGGTGGACGGGTGCAGACGCAGCGCTTCCTTGCACACCGCCTGCAAGTATGTCAGCTTGGGCAGGTCCGATTCTTCCAGCAGGCGGTCTCGCCCCACTACCGCGTCCGCCTCCGCCTGCGCTCTCTTCAGGATAACCGGGTTCCTCAGCATCTCCGCCATTGCCCACTCCACGATGACGGCGGATGTGTCTGTGCCCGCCGTGAACAGGTCCTGCTTACGTACCCATCATGAGAGAGAAGGTCCTGCTTATATATATATATATATATATATATGTGTGTGTGTATGTATATACATACATACATATATAGACTACTCACGCTAATCAGTGCTTTGATGTTGACGTCCGTGATAGTTTGACCATCCTCCGTTACGCGGTTCTCCATGAGCTTGTCGATGAAGTCCGGCCTCCCCTGTCGTTCCTTCTTCGACGCCTCGTGCTCCAGGAGCAGCTTCGTCAGCATGGCGTCGAACCTCACGTGCACGCTCCTCATCTTCGCCTGGATCCCCTGGAGGTCCATCCACGCGATGGAGGGGAAGAAGTCGCCGATGTTGAACTGCGCCCCGCCCGTGAGCATGTCGAGCACAATGCTCTTGAACTTGTTGGACTCCTCCCCGTGGGTGTCGAACACTCTTTTGCTCACCAGGACCACGCCGAGGATGTTCGCCAGCGCGCACACGAGCACGTCCGGCAGCACCACCGGCTCACCCTTCGTGGCCAGGCCGTGCATGGAGCGGATCATGCGCCCGAACTCGTCCCGCCGGACGGCGGCCCAGCCGGCGAAGGCCTTTCCTCCCAGCATGTGGAGGCTGCATACCTTGCGGAGGAGCTTCCACGTCGGGTTGTAGTCGGCCATGACCAGGTCCTGGCGCTGGTAGGTGACCTCCCGGGCGCTGAGGGGGTCGGGGCGGTTGGCGAACTGCGCGTCGAGGGTCTTGAGAAAGGCGCGGGCGGCGTCGGCGTTGGAGGCGACGACGCAGCCGTGGGAGCCTAGCCGGAGGAACATGATGGGGCCGTAGTGCTTGGCGAGGCGGGCGAGGTTAGCGTGCGCTTTGGCCCCGACGAGCGGCAGCGCGCCGATGATGGGGAAGCCGCGAGGGCCCGGGGGTAAGGGAAGGCGGGAGGTCGACCTGCGGAGAAAGCCACGGAGGAGGAGGTGAAGGAGAAGACAGAGAGCGGCGGCGGCCGCGAGGTAGGGGTCGATAGCCATGCTTGCAGCTATCAGTAGTGCAAGCTGGTGATGTTGGTATGTATGCTTCTGCTGAAGCCTGAATATATAGAGCAGTCAAGGGAGAGATGGGAAGAATCATTTGACATTGTTCTCTTAAACCATTAATGGAACGGGTCAAATAAGCCATTAAATCATTTGACATATTAATTTTAATTATAAATATACTGGTTGATGTTTACTTTTAGCTATACAAAATTCTTTTTTTACATCTAATAAACCAATCCAAACTTCGTCAGAGCTATTAGCACATTACTCTAAGATATGTAACATATTTTTTTATATTTACGATGGATTAAAGATAATTTATATAAAAAAATATATTTTTTAAATTGAATGAGTATAACTCGAGTGTAACCTGAATACAATAATTTTTTAGATAATTTAGGATAGTTTTATATAAAAGTAATATATTTTTAATGATAGATTATTTTTTTAGTTTTATTATTAATTTGTAATATTTTTATATTAAAATTAATATATTTTAAAATATATTTTGTAAGCGAGTTTAATGGTTAATATATGTAAACTGTGAGGAGGGGAGGGAGAGAACAGTAGAATAAAGAAGAGGAGGACAACGGGGCGAGGGAGGTGGATGAGGGAGAGGGAGAAAGTTTAGGGGGTGGTGGCAGCGGAGGAAATCAAAGAGGGGGAGGAGGAGGAAACCAAGAGGAAGAGCAAGGAGGAATAAGCCAACTGAAGGGGGAGGAGATGGTTACGTGAGAGGAGGAGGTAGTGGTGGTGGTGGAAGAGACGAGGCTAATTTGGAAACAAGGGTAGTAAAATAACATCGAAAATAGAAAGTAAGACTTAAAAAGAATAAATCAAATACTTATATTTTTATTGAATCCATTTGATCCAATTCATATCAAACAAACCAGCTCAACCCAAATAACCCAAAGTCAATCAAGGTTAATGAACCTCAACTATTTTTTAATTTTATAAAAGATATTTTGATTATAGTATGAAAAAAATAACGTCCGTTAGTAAAAACTAAATATGGGGACATTATATGATAAAAATATCATTATTAAAGATTTTTTAGATAAACTATCCTAATAATTAATTTTATATTTTGTGCTACTTATATATATATATATATACATATATTATATATATATATATATATATACATATATTATATATATATATATATATATATATATAGCCTAAAAAATTATTATAGTCGAAGAAAAAAAAGCCTTAAGTGGTAAACAAATTTCTTTTTTCAGAAATCACCCATTTATGGGTTGAATATGATATTCTTTGACTATGTAGATTTGGTGAGAATGGAATCAACGACTTCACACCTAAGCATTCGTGGTTGAATGGAAATCATATATGGATCAACGATCCATATATGGTTTCTATTCAACCACGAATGCATAATCCATATATGGATTATTATTTCTCCTCGTGCATACTAATAATACATATAACACGTTGAAAACTTTGTAATAAAGATTAAATTCAGTGATCAAAACGCATAATGATAATGTAGTTAATATCACAGTAATCTGGCAACTAAGCAAGCTTGAATATAACATATATAGGGGAAGAAGGAAGAAAAAATAGAAATGTTTCCATGGTCGGGAATATGATAACAAATTTGATTATTTGTTATATATACCTATAGAGTTCCAACATGAATAAAAGATTAATTGCCTGGTAACGAACAGAAT